>NC_061510.1:57226216-57526216 GCF_022539505.1 Lolium rigidum | reverse complement strand
ATAGTTACCGCTATGGCCAGATAATGCATTGTAGGACTTATCTCTATTACTTTCTCTAGATGACGTGGAAAGGTAGGGAACCTTAACATATTACACACATTATATTTATTGCCTTTTCTAGATAACGTGGAGGGCTAAGAGAAGGCGTGCCTTCTCTATTATTGTACATGTCTTACCTTCCCTATCCTCTTCTATCTACTCCAAATCAGCAAAAAAAAAAAACTCTCTTAGAGCTAGTTGACACCAGCCTATTGTATTTGCTCGTAACATGCAACTCTTGCAAGCTATAGTAGGCAAAAAAAAGTAAATGCAACCTCACTTAAATACAACCCTTAAAAGATAATGTATTGTGATTGTAGTCTCTTAAGATGCACAACTGTTCAGAATAATGTGCTAAGAGCCAATGTATTGCGAGTGGTTTTGAATACACAATGATACTCCCTCCTTTTACAATCAGTTTGCGTTTTGGGTTTAGTTGAAGTTTTATTTTGTGAAGTTTTACTAAAAAATGTTGACCAACGGGGAATGATCTCTCCCTTGGATATATGTTGTTAGGTAGGATGAAAATCTCTCCGCGGATGGACACTAGGACGATAACCCGATTTAAAGTCCGCTCTTCCCAGCGAAATTACCGCTAGATGGGGATTCGAACCCGGGTGGGCTGGCTGCGCACTCGCTAGCCTTTGTGAAGTTTTACTAAACATATAGAAAATGTCATATGCAGTGTTAAGTTTATAGGAATAGAGTAATCATAAAATATAAATTCATGTTATATGCACTTGGTATTATTGTTGTTGATTTTTTCTATACTCTTAATCAGACTTAATGATTTTAACTAAATTTAGAGGGCAAAGTAAGTGAAAAATGGAGGAAGTAATGGGAATGAAAACCATGGGCAAAAACTGAAACATAGAAAGATTGTCCTTTAAATGCTCAGATCTCATGCCCCTAGAAAGACGGTAAAAAACTGACCATGATGTGGCATACGTATTATACGGTGGACATGGTGTATTGTACTCGTCCCCCTCCCACCAATGCGGAGGGATGAGCTGAGGCTGAGCAGAAGGAAGCAGGCAGAAGGAGGAGAAGCCGAGTCAATAGAATAGGAGGATTGGGTATATAAACCCACCGCCTCCATCTTGCGCCCCTCCTCTCCCCTTTTGCATGCCTCACCGGCCTCTCCACCTCCCCCAATCCCTCCAATGCACCACCACTACTGCTAACCCCTGCTCCCGATCCCCACTCCCGATCCGCCCGCCTCCCCCGATTCCCTCCAGGTTGTTGCAATCCGCGCCGATCCATCAGATTTTATTTCTCCCCTTTTCTTGTCTTGGTTCTGCTGCTTTCTTGATCTGAAGATGACGGGCGGGATGGCGGTGGCGGCGGCGGCAACGGCGCCCGCGACGGTGGACGACGAGAGGCCCGAGGAGAAAGAGATGGACTTGCTCCTCAGCGAGATCCCCCAGGTCACCGCCCCGCAAGGACACCGCCTCGGCGGCGGCGGACCGCCGCCGCGCCATCACGGGAACTCCACCCCGCGCCATCACGCCCACGGCGGGGACGCGTACTACGCCATCGCCATGACTAGCCGCCGCGATGACGGTGGCCACCTGCCGGGCGGCGGCGGCGGCGGCGGCTTCCGCGTGTACCCGGCGCCTCCAAGCCCGTTCGTCGGCGGCGCGCCGACCCCGCTGCCGCAGGCGGCGGACGACCCGGCGGAGAAGCTGTGGCTGGCGAACCAGTTCCGCGGCCTGCTCGTCGAGGACGGCGCGCCCGCGCCCGCCAACAACGCCCCGCCGCCAGATTTCTCCGCGGCCTACTTCGGCTACCACTTCGGGGCGCCGGGTTCCTCCTTCCACGGCGAGCCCCTGCCGCCTGATCAGGCCAGGGCGGCGGCCGGGTACGCCGCGCCGCCGACGCGCTTCACCCTCGGAGGAGGAGCGGACGTCGGCCTGGTGGGTGGCCACGGCGCCTTCCCTAGAGCCCTGGATGCCAGCATGGGCGGCTTCGTGTACAACAGGGCAGGGAACGGCACCGGCATTGGCTGGGGGCACCCTGGCCATGGCCATGCCGAGCCGTTCATGCTTCCCGGGCAGCAGGCTGCCGCCCCCGCGGAGCACAACTGGGGCTATCTTGGCAGCACCGGCCCCATCGCCTTCGACCCCCGAGGCCGTTCACCGAAACAGCAATGCGAGTACGGCGTGCCTGTGCCTGTGGCTGGGAACCGGTACACCAAAGGCTTCAATCAGGTGGAGGTGTTCCGCCGCGAGGACGGTCAGAATTTCGACGGGAAGAAGAACGTCCCTTTCCTGAACCGTGCCAAGGAGAGGAGGTTCCAGCATCATGGCAACAGCAGGGCGCTGGAGCTGGAGAGCCCCAGGATGCTGAGGTACGAGAACATGGTTGGGGTCAAGGGCTACATCTACTTCATGGCCAAGGACCAGAATGGGTGCCGCTTCCTGCAGCAGAAGTTTGAGGAGGAGAAGCATCACGTGGATGTCATCTTTGAGGGAATCATCGACCACATTGCAGAGCTCATGACCAACTCCTTTGCCAACTATCTCATTCAGAAGCTTCTGGACGTGTGTGATGAGGAGCAGAGGCTCAGGATCATTGTTGTGCTCACAGAGGACCCTGTCAAGCTGCTCAGAATCTCTCTCAACACACATGGGTAATTCTCTTATCTTCTCAAAACTGATCAATTAGGTGCATTACGATCCTGACATAACAAGTAATTGGAATCCTAACCAATTGTCACAAATGTTGATTTGAGAATGTTGTGATACATATCAAGTGTGCTGTGATGCTTCCACTGCAATATATACCCCTTTTGTTACTACTAACTGCATGTAAATGATTGGTGATGATTTTGGTTGTTGTAATTTGTTTCAGGACAAGGGCAATACAGAAATTGATAGAGACTGTTAAGACGAGGAAGCAGATAGCACTCATTGTTTCGGCCCTAGAACCAGGCTTTATGCATCTTGTCAATGACCTTAATGGTAATCATGTCATACAGAAATGCTTGTCCAACTTTGGTGCAGAGGAGAACAAGGTACATAGTAGTAGTTACTCGAAAAGTGCTTTATTTTTCTGTAGCAGAACTGATTTTGATCAACATTTATTAGTTGCTGCATTTTCCTACGGTGCACTAAATAAATTTGATAATCAGTACCGAAACATGGAATTTTTACCAGCTATGTTATGTGGATCATATCATGCAATTTGTAGTACCTAGTGCAAAAGTAAAGTACTTAAACGGTTAGACCTAGTGTACGAACTCAGAAGAAGTATCATGGTTTGAGATTCTAACTTGCGTTATGCATTTGTAATCAGCCATATTTTACTTACGTTAAGTATATTATTTGGCAAATGAACTATTACTACGCCGTATTACATCATTAAGCAGAATCTTAGGAATGTACCCTCGAATATATTCATGAGGCTTTGTTTGCTGATGAGAAACATTCTAGCAAAAAGTAAAGAGTACTGTAGTTTGTTCTAGAGTTCCCATCTTAACTACATATGCATCAATTCATGTACAAGAAGTACGTAGTACTTCAGGTTCATGTGTTCAACTGGTTCTCATTCTTGAGTACATATGATACATGAGACCTCTGCACAATTAACTAGAACCAAAATAGGACCTGAATTCAGTTTAGCAAATTAGGACATTAAAAAAATCCGCGTCCTAAAATGAACAACCAAATTGTGAGTATGCTTTACTAAATTACTAGCGTTTAGGTTCTCTTGAGGACCATTTTCAAGCAATAATATCTTAGTAGTGATGATGTCTTGTGGCCCGTTCCGCCCTTCGAGTTCCCCTCTCTCTATGTACTTGACTTTGATTATGATATATCACGCACTTCCTTTATTCTTCAGTATTATCTTTTACATATTTGTGCACTTACCTTGTGTTCAGAAGAACTCAATAGACCAATATCAGTAGGAACCTGTGGTATGATAAGCTTTCTACTACACAGTAATATCTCGATCACCATGTCATGTACCAGACCTCATATTATTATTTTTTTCTTAACTTACATTTGATGCAACACCGAATGACGATATAGAAATTAATTCATGGAGCAAGCATGATCGTGCTGCCAACTGCCAATAGCTCGATGCATGAAATTTGTAGAGGAAAAATGCCTATTGGATACTTTTTGAATGTCATAAGCCATAATATTAGCACATTTTAAAACTAACATGCCAGGTGTATTAGTAGTGCGTTATGGGATTCGTATGCAAAAAACTATGTGTGATGTATGCAGTGATCTGACTTGATTTGATTATATATCGTTATCATCTGCAATATGTTTATCCCTACTCTCCTTACACAGTTCATATTTGACGCTGCTGCAAATCATTGTTTTGAAATGGCAATACATCGCCATGGCTGCTGTGTTTTACAAAAGTGCATAACTAGTGCACGTGGTGAAAATCAAGCAAAGCTAATTGTGGAAGTGTGTGCTCATGCCTTTCAGCTGGCTCAAGATCCATTTGGGTAAACCCACCCTTCCTCTTTACTAGCTGCTTATAATGTGCTATTGCAAAGGAACATAATTGCTTTATGTTTCTTCCTGTTTTCTTGCAAAACAGTGCTAAGGGGAAGAAATCTCACCAGTGACATGTTATCAACATTAGATATATCGATTCATATTGCTCATAGATTTTGAATTAGGATTAGATTAATAAAGGGAATAAGGTCGCTTATACTGCATCGATGCATATTTTTTTGTATACTTTTTGAATACTGTTGCTCATCTCTTGCATGTAACTGACACTACAGCGATCTTTTCCTGGAGGAGTTTTCTTCGCCATCATTCTCAAAAGGAGAATTATCTTCACGTCATTGACTTAGTTGGCCCTTTGACCTGAAAAAAACATTTTTCCCATTGTCTCTGTTGCTACAGATTATGTGTAGTGTTAATCGAAATATAATTGATTACTTCAACTCAACTACCCATCTATACTTTGACCTGTTGAGTCATACGTACCCATGGTCTGTTTCATTTCACCGACAGCACAGTAGCGGTGCTGATTCTGATATCCTATAACTTCATGAACCCAAGCTTTAAAGCGAGACTGGAGGGGGTGGAATCCCTCGGCATATTGTTATAGAAGATTGAGAAACTCGGTTGAATGTTCGCACCCCGTAGGGATCGAACCCCAAACTTTGTTGGAAGAATTATTTGGATGATTAGATTTACTTTCTTGCTTCCTTTTCGAATCCTTGAGAGACATTTCAAACCAGATTTATCTTTTGGGCAGTAGTGAATATATCTCCACCATGTGTTTCATTTATCTATCATGAGATTAATTTTATGATACCTGGTAGCAGATGTTTAGCATCATGTAACTATATTAACTCGAAAATAACTAAATGCTTGCCTATTTCCCTTCTTTCAGCAATTATGTGGTCCAGTATGTCCTGGACCAGAGAATTCCTTCTGCAAATGCACACCTGGCATCTCAGTTTGAAGGAAGTTATGTTTATCTCTCAAAACAAAAAGTGAGCAGCAATGTGGTGGAGAAATGCCTGAAGGTGTTCTCAGACGAGGACAAAGCTGCCATTGTGTTTGACTTGATCTCAGTGCCTCATTTTGAGCAACTGCTGCAAGACCCTTTTGCAAACTATGTTATTCATACTGCCCTTGTTAACAGCAGGGTGAGTGTTTACATCCATATGCTTTTTTTAAGTACGTAAAAAAACTCCATGCATAGTGTTCAGGATTGCCTTCCTTATTTACTATCATGTTTCCTGGCAGGGCCATGTCCATAATGCCCTTGTTGAAGCAATCCGCCCGCATGAAGAAGCCCTTCGAACCAGTCCCTGTTGTAAGAGAATCTCTAGAGCTATCTCTAGGAGGTGAGAGGTGTATAATCTGCGATACCAAAGAAAGCTGTATTGTTGTCATTTATGTTCACTAGCTGTTTACTATGATGTATCTGCACACGATCTTCGGATTTCAAAAAGGTGGTTTTGGTCACAAGAAGGCTCGACTTGTCGTCGGCTTGTAGAGTTTACCAGGTGTTGCCATCCGTGATGTAGTTTTGCTGCGCGCCTATTCCGATGGCGATGGTGTAAGAGTTGTAAAAAAACGTGTGCCTTTCTGAATTGTCTATTTTGTATCTGCTGTAATGTTTTCCTTTGGATTGTGGGAACAGAGAATAATTAATACTGGTGGACAAGTTGCTATAATTGTTGCTATACATTTGTGATTGCAACCTTCTTGGAAGACATCTCTCCAGTTCTGTCAATGAAACATGTGAATCATACCATGGGGATTACATAATTTTTATTATATTGGTTTGCTCATTTTTGAGAGGCTCGTATATTAAAAATAATCACATGATTGACCTGTTATTGAAGCTACATGTGTGGTGTTTTGGTCATTTATTATATTTACATCCTATATATTTGGTTTGTTGCACTGAATCCTGATACTTGAAATTTGCGGGATCCTGAACATATTATTTCTGAAGCTGCTACTTACAACTAGCTCGAATGAATTTCGACTCATACCAAAGTAACATTCATTAACAAATTGTTGAAAAGGTGGACATCTTTTTCCTTCTCAAATTACTCTACCTGTATTAGAATTCCATGATTAAATTCAGTTCACACCTATAGTAATATCAGTGAGCAGAAAGGACAAGAATCACTGCTTGTAGTATAGAACCAGCCAGCCTCACGGATGAAGTATCTGGCAATATGATTTCTATATCAGGTAACACCTTATGCGGGGATGTCGTCTTCTGTTGAAGGACAATCTGTGTCTGAACTGGTATGAAGATTTTCCTGAAATCAATGAGACCACCTTTTTCAAAATAGAATTTGTCTGTTACCGGAACAGGATGCTGGACTTCTTTGTTCTTCGGAATAGGAAATTCCTTTTTTCTGTTGGAAGTGTTTTTTTTTTCTGTCTGAATGTTGTTTCAGGGTTTAATATCATTATATGCATCTCTATTGCTCGTGGTATTATTAATCAAAGGAGTACTCCCTACGGTGAGAAAAATATTTATGGAGCCCTAATAGAAACTATTTATGGGCATTGACACGGTAATAAACTAAGATTAGAATTTGGACTAATAGACCCTCTTGGAATAAAGACTCAACTTGGTAGTTTGGTTACTGGACTGCGCAACTCTGCCAGCATAATCTCCCATTTAGTGGCAGTTTGCTGTTTCTTCAGAAAAACTCTACTGACGGATTTTCCTTTTAAAAAGTCGTTGATCAACAGGGGAATGATTGCTCCTTTGGCTATATCCTTTTTGTTTTAGTGTTTTACAGATGATAACCCGTTTAGTCCGCTCTCCAGCGAATTACCGCTTCAGAGGGGATTTGGGCTCGGCTCAACACCCAGAGCAAAAGCACCAAACTCGTACTGTACTTGGTTCTCACGGAATTTTCATTTTTGAATGGGAAGGCAGAGGAATCTATACCTTATATATATTCAAAAGCAGACCGAGGTCTGAGAATACCGAGAAACAAGGGGGTCTGGGCCAAACAGGCAAACATGCAAGCAAAAACCAAGAAAAGGCATCACGGAAAAAGAAGAAACACACTTAAGACAACTTGCTCGCCCAAGCTAGGACACTCGTTCTGATTTGCTCTTTTTCGTCCCTGTGCTCAATATCTGAAGAGTTTCATAAATCTGCATCCTTGTCTAATTCCAGTGAAACGTTTGCTCCTCAAATATTCTCGCAATTCTGATGGTCCATAGGGTTACTGCACATCCGGGGCAATGTTCCATAACCGGTCTGTTGTTTCGTCAACAGTAGTCACGAAAGAAAGGATGTTGGCACTATTGGTAGCGAGCTCATCAAGGTTTAAATGTCTCCACGCTTGCTGCGCCTCCTTGCACCGCAGCAAAATATAACTGATGGTTTCAACGGCAGGACAAATCTCGCAACCAGCATGTGAAGTAATATACCAGTGTTTATTAATCATGTTGTAAAGGGTGTTCAGCCTATCTCTGAAAACTAGCAACAGAAAAACAGAGTGTTTCTCTGGAATAACAGGGTGTCAGGGCGCTACATATGTAAATAGGGTGTCCATATAATGCCGCAAAAAGTCTTCAGTTTGCAGAAACATGATGTGGTTGCATCTTTAGCAAGAGAGGCTGCCCGACAATCTGGTGCGTCGTCCACCGGGCCAATAAATACAAGTCGATCAAGGAGATCACAGAGCTCTAGGATCAGAGATTTAACAGCTCATAACAAAGCGCTTCTTTGCATGTTTTTATGCAAAATTCTACTACAAGACAGTGAAGTGCCATGCAACCAGTGGTTAGCTCAGCAGTATCTGAAGGATTGTATTCCTCACAATTTAGAGCTATTGAAACTGCAACTTGGATCTTTTTTGCAAGTTTAGTCCCGTTTGTGCAGCAATCCACACAATGCAAACTTGGGACCAGGCATAAAATCTCCTTCTGGATTGATCACTGGACAGATCTTGGCAGACTATACTTGAGTATCCGGTTTTACAGACATTTGCAAAGACATATCCGCTTCTTTCTTTTCTTTGCACATTGCACCAATTCTGACGCTGAACAAAATGTTCAGCTATTGCCCTTCGTTTAATTGTAGTGGCATTTCTCGAATACGCAATAATTGTAGTGGCATATATCTAATTAAACCTTTAATGAATCCTATTGCATCTATGTACATGAAATGGGATTTGTGTTTGCAATCTGACAGCAAGGACTTTTCTTAGCAGCTTTGCCAAGCTATGAACCAGAAAAAGAGGCCTGAAGGCTGAAGTGTTTGATTTCTGTTAGACATGCAATATCACTACCACGTCTCCCCTCTGAAGACCGGTTCTCATGCCTGAGATAACCATTATCTAGAGCACGTTGTGCATGTTCCTATTTAGTTGGATCTCAACTGTAATCTCTCTCTCTATCTCTCTCTCGTGTAACTCATATATATGTGAACCCCCGACGAGGATGAATACCACTATGCATAGTTTCAACTGAATATCACTCTTTCAATTTCCACAGGGATATCTCTCTTGGGGATTAAGGTGATATAAGTTGAATTAACAACATCTAAAGCAAAATGATGGCTGCGAAATCTGAGAAGAAGGCAAGCTGATCATCCTTGATAAAGTCGAGGTGTTTCTTGTAGGATTCATTTGTATAACCATCCTGGCCTAGAATTTTCAGAACCTGGGTACTCTTGAACCGGATATTACTTAGTCCGATAGTAAGCTACATACTTTCGATTTTGATTATGAAAAATGGCATGCACATACATAGGCGTATCCTCTACACGCAAAAAAATTGTCCGGAATGTTTGGATGGAAATACTATTTCTAAGACCGCTAAGTTATAGGGTTCATGAGTACCGAGGTTCCACTGCGTATTTTAGATGCAGGCCTGGGCTTTTGTACTCGGTAGTGATAGAATCGACACCAGTGGCTCATCACCTAGCTTGTTTCTGTAGTGGACACTCCTGGGCTGCTGCTGTTTGTGTGTCAGGCTCAGGCTCCAGAACCGAGATGGAACCCCTAGCTGTGGGCTTCGCTAAGCGCTATTGCTGTTCAGTTCATGGGCTCGATTCTCTTCCCAAGTGTATGCGCTCCACCATCCAAAGATTTTTAAACGCCCTAAAATTCCAAAGATTAAAAAAAAAAACTTATGAGCGTCAGTGTTCCAATTTCCAAATCCAAATTGACATCCTACTGCTTTATCTTATTTGTCTTCCCGTGTGCTTTGAGAAGAAAAATGGATCGAGATTGCTGGGCGAATCGACACTTGTCAGGATGCAGGAAGGAGCAACATGATCAGTCAATGTGGCGAGTGGCACTCTGACAGGCACTCGTGCGTGCTTTGCCGACATAGTTTCAGGTCGATGATTCAATCTGCATATCTCTCATCTGCCCACTCACCACTCACCCAAGCCCATCCATGATACTACTTACCATCAGCATGGCACGCACATGATGGTGCAGAAGCAGAATGTGTCAAAGGGCCAAGGGTTCATGCATCATGAGCACTCACTGCTTCACTTCCAAAGCTCCCGTCAATCATCTGTACCAAGATTGCGGAAACCATGTATGTATGGATGGATGTATGGTTCGTTCCTTTACTAGAGTCAACGACTAGCTAAGCTAAGCTGCACTGTTAGTGTCATGATCAGGCCCATGCGATTACACACATACATCATGCCTAATTGAGCTAGCTAGAGCTGCTCGTCTTTCCTTGTCAACTTGTCAAGTGCAATAATGATGTCATGGCCAACACATGGGTTGGAATGGATAGATCATACATACATGACTTAGAATGGATAGATCATCTCGTCCATCCCAACTTTCATTAAACTAACTAATCCTTGCCTTACTTCATAAGACACTCGTTCAGTTCCGCCTAACTAAAACCCTTTGAAAATCATCAGCAAGTCAACTTAGAACTGAGCAACGGAAACGATGAGTGGGATTTGTGCAGGTGTCAACGTAGTGGACATCCCTGTCCTCAAACCAATCCACTTGAGTGCCTCTAATAGCACAGCGTGTTGACTTTGGGCAAAGGAGATTATGGGGTTGACCTGCCAATTGCTGCACTGCAGGGCACTGATGCCTTTCTGCAGCCCTGTCTCTCTATTGGCTAGCCGCACCATATGAGAGGATTATGCATATAAAACCATGGAAAGTCAAATGTCATGATGGACTAAAGCATCAGGATGAGCACGAAAGCAAGCTTTGGATAGACCATACTGATCTGTAAAGTAACAGACACCAGCCAGGATGCATACGCATTGAGCAATACTAGTTTACAAGCAAGAAAATGTATCATCCTGCCAGACATTGATCTTGATGTTTCCATCTAAACACTAATTGCTCAACAAAACATAACTGTTTCTTTCTTTCAACTGTATTTTCCTTTCCTTTCGAAAGACACAATCCCTGCAGGCCTTCAACTGTTAACAAGACACAAACTAGTGATCAGCCCCATGTGAACTTACTTCTCCAATCCATAAAAGATAGAGCTAACCTGTCGTCTTCCAGTTCATTTCTCAAGGTCCATGCATCTGTCCTTCATCCAAGCGAAAGCAACTGTTCGATACATAGAAACGACAAGGTTACACTACACGAAGCAACATACAGTGAACTAGGAGAGGAGGCAATGACCATATGCTCTGCTGATTGGCAGTTAACCTAGTATCTCTCTCCTACTGGGGAATTGGATTAGCATTACATTAAGCCAAATTAGAGTTGCGCTAACGTGGACTCCTGACTCCCCCACATGATTTCTGCTTGTCTTCCAAACAAAGGTAAATGGAGATCCAGATGCTTTCCCCCTCTCTGCAGCCACAACAAATTTAGTATTAGTGGACAGTAAAGTTAAGCGTATGCGTACTGCAAGACAAATGTGGAGATCAGAGGGACACGTCAACTTTCAGATTACTTTTTCGTCTTGAGTTTTTGAAGGGCTTAGAAATTTTCAAGTATTCCACCTCCTGATTTGGAATGGTTTTGTTCTTTAAGCTTTGTTTGGAATACCTTTTCCATTAAAGATTGTGGAGAATTTGCGAGGCTGAAATTAGTTTAAGAGTTAACAATATATATATATATGATAAGTGTATAGCATCATATACATTTGGCATGTGCTGGAATATTGTCTAAATAGATATGAGGTTTACTACACCACTAATATAAAGCGTCAAGTCAAGACTCAATGGAAAGAGATAAATGCAGCAATGTCTTTGGCAATCAGGTTTGTGCAAGTAATGTCTGAGAAACTCAGATGTGTGCAAGAACATAGTTTTTTTTTTCTTCAAAAAGGACAAATTTAAGCAAAGAGGCAATGGCCCGGTCTCTGTATTTGATGCACACCTCTATGCTCCATGTCTAAAAGAAATTGTATCGGTGCGAATTTTTTTTACTTCATAATAATGAGACTACACATTGCCTTTGAAAACTAATTTCTACATCTTAGGAGAAATTGAAAAGATTGGTTCATTTAAATTTTAAATACAGTACATTCAAATCTCCATCATATCTGTATGACTGTATCCTATGAACAACAACAAAAAAAAAAAACAGGAGAACACACAACAACATCATTTTCAAGTGCCAAATTGTTTCTTTATTGGACCACAAGCTACGAAATAGCCTTGAAATGTAGACATAGTAATACAACCAAAGTAGTGAAATTTTTAAAGAATCCTTCCTGGCAGTGCCATTCAAAAACGAAGCAGACCAGGGGGCTGTTGGTACACAATGAATACTAGAACAGACGAGAGACATGTAAAGAGCCGGCCGCGCGCTGAATCAGGAAAGGATGGCGTCCCAGTCGATCTCGAGCGACGGGTACTTGCGCAGAACGAAGCTCTCGGACTCGTCCCATGGAGCCTCGGAGAAATCGAGAAGCTGCATCTCCGGGACGGCGTCGGAGGAGTCCGTGGAGGACACCTCGCCGTCGGCCGACGACGAGGTCTCGGAGCCGGAGCACCACCCTGGCTCGCTCTTGACTTCCGGGACGGAGCTCGGCGCCGGCGCGGCATTGGTGTGGCTCTGCAGCGGCGGCAGGTCGGCGCCGTGGCAGATGGCGTGGAGCTTGGCGTCGATCGCGGCGTGGAGCGGCGGGCCGTGGTGCTCGCCGCCGCGCCTGAGGTCCGGGAAGTTGAGCCTGGCGGAGTCGCCGCGGAGCCGGAACGCGGCGGCGTCGTAGGCCAGCGCGGCCTCCTCGGCGGTGTCGAAGGTGCCGAGCCAGAGGCGGGTGCGGTTGCGCGGCAGGCGGATCTCGGCGACCCACTTGCCCCAATGCCGCTGCCGCACGCCGCGGTACAGCTTGGCCGCCGGCCGCGCCGGGATCGCTGCCACGCCGTGCCGCTTCATTGGCTGTCCGACCGCGGCCATGGCGGCTGCTGGTGCCCGGCGCACGTGGTGCAGCTGCGACTGGAGCTGGAGGATTTGCGCGGGAGTGAGGTAGCTGGCGCCACGAAGGAAGCTCGCGCTCTGCTCCGTGCCGGTGCACGGGTATGTGAAGGAGATGGTCGGAGCTGCGCCTTGCGGCATCGGCTGAGCAGGCGCCGGCATTACTAC
This sequence comes from Lolium rigidum, assembly GCF_022539505.1. Taxonomy (NCBI): domain Eukaryota; kingdom Viridiplantae; phylum Streptophyta; class Magnoliopsida; order Poales; family Poaceae; genus Lolium; species Lolium rigidum. The sequence continues at coordinate 57,513,162 of NC_061510.1, read as the reverse complement.
CTGGTCTCTGCTGCTCGCCGCCATGTGATACATCGCGGCATTAAGATCGGACCTATAGCTGGGCCAATCCACCGTCGTCGCCATGCCTTGTTTTTGGATCAAGAAACCAAGACACACAAACAAAGAAACAGAGCAAGGAAACACTGGCGAACGGGAAGAGAAGTTGAGGAGAGTTTGTAATTAGAAGGATGAATCGGGAGATTTGGCAAGAGAATTAGGCGAGCTGGGTGCAAGTTGTTGAGCAGCGGATTCGAGTGCTTCGATTTGGTGAGCGAGAGCGGCCATGGCCGTGCTCTTTTATAAGCGCGCCGTGAAGCGAGGTCCTGGCCAACGGGAAGTGGCCAGGTGTCGCCGGCGATCTCTTACCGCCACCTGTCAGTGCGTCTGCATGCAGGGACAGCCAGGTGCGGGTAAAACGATGGCCACCTGCCGCCCTGTGATTGGCTGAAGGGGTTTTGACTTGGTAAAGTCCAGATCTAGCTGTCACATGACTGTCAATGGAGTGAGTCAGCACCATCGATCTACGCGGCAATTTGAGTGCTACGGTCTCCCAGCACTCACGTGTGGTAAAACTTTGCGAAGTGATAGATTTTTTTGCGAAGTGATAGATCCTGAGATTTGCAAGGCTATGTGTGGGAAGGTAGACATACATGGGTGTGTTGTGTATTGTATTTGTATATCCTTGTGGCGATACAAACAATACTACCAGATAGAGGTTGTGAATGGTGATGCAACTTTTGAGGGCCGCCGGTGTATCTCTCGATTTGGTGACGAAGTCAATCTTTATGAACGATGGCACACCTTTGATTGGACATTTTGTGGCGAGTTCCCCTCTTATCCTGTGGTTTTGGAAAATTAGGGCAAACAATGATCTTCTCTTTTCCATCCAGAAAGTTGTTACTTGCTCTTCCAGAAAGAAGAAGAGTACAAGACATGTAGGTACAGTATGAAAGGTGGTGACATGAGGGTGGTCTTTTTAGCTGCAGAGCTTGTGGAAACTCTGAAGTATGCCCGAGCTTGCTTGCTCTGCTTATCCTCTCCGCATCCAACCCTCCGTTTCTTTCATCAGGCATGTATCTCATGTTGTATTTTTATGTGTAATTGGCTACCTGAATACAGAGCCTCGCATTCACAACAACCCACTCCTATGCATTCAACACGAAGCAGGCAAAAAGGTTGACCGCATTCGTGCTCAATGACCACCTAATCCCAGGCATTAATGCGGAGCTTTGTTAAACTACTCGATTCAATATCCATGCGGTGAGGCTGAGAATAGCAAAAATTCAGCTCGGGTTACCTCAAGTCTTTCGTTTCCAAACATTTGAAAACAAGATTTCAAAATTTAGAAAAAATACTGAAAAAATCCTAGTTGTAGATAATGATGTACTCTATCAACATACCAAATCTGGATCCAAAACACCACATATTATAGGACCAACAAAAAATATAAAATCTGAGAAAATTTGGAGATTTGAAATTCTGCATGTTCACTAATTTAGATGTCGGATTTAGCGAAAATACCGAATGGAATCTGGGTGCACGCGCACCTAGTTATGAAAAAAATCAAAAAGTGCTATTTAAAAGTTTCCAAAAAAATTCAAGTAAATTTTTGCATTTACATATTATGTTGATAGTTACTCGTGTACGTTTTCACAAAAAAATACCATTGTATGTGGCCTATACAAAATGGCAAAATGCAAATTCCTATTCACTAGTCTCATTTGGACATTTTGTCATTGTCGTGTAGGCCACATATAATGGTATTTTTTTCGTGAAAACGCACACGAGTAAGTATCAACACAATATGTACATGAAAAAATTCACCTCACATTTTTAAAAAACTTTTAAATAGCATTTTTTTCATTTTTTTGGGAAACAGGGTGAGCGCGCACCCAGGTTCTATTCTTGCGCGTCGATTTAGCGATTTTTGTGCATCCCAAAATACGGGGTGTTTCAAATTGAGAATTTTCACGTTTGTAGCTAGAGTAAATTATTGTTTTGAAACTTTAAATACCTTTTGTGTACTGTTTTAAAAAGGGCCATATACTGCTCGAGATCTAATCATCCACACTCTTGAGATTAGTGGTCCGTGCCTAAACAAAACATGCCATTAAAGTGCCAACTGTGGAATTCAACCCGGCGGTACATGTACTGGCTCACTCTCCTGGCCGAATTAATTGTTCTACTGCCTGCCAACGAGGTTCATTAAATTTAGTACGATATCCATCCATGTATTGCAATCTTTACACAATATAACCTGGTAGACAAATAAGGGCATTAACTGCACTAGGATTCACCACAACCATTCAATCAGCTCCATGATTATGGGTGTGAACCAGCCCGGGTGTGATTCGTCCGCTCTTCAGAGCTTGTCCTTACTCCTTAGTATGAGGGTAGTTTTTAAAGCAAGGGTAAAAGGGAGGTGACGTTTTGGCACACGCGTGCATATGCATCCATTATAGAAAATAATAAAAAAACAATTTTAAAAATGTCAAAAAAATCTGACATAATTTTTTGGTATACATCGTGACATCCTACGTTCGTTCACAAGTTTTCGTGGAAAAACAACATTTTGTGTGGTGTGTACAAAAAAGACAAAAAAATGTCCTGTACGTAGTCGTGTTACAGCATCAAAATTTGTCTTTTTTACATGAGCCACAGAAAAATGTTTTTTCTTTTGAAAACTTATGTACCAACATAAAATGTCTAGATGTACATATAAAAATTTAGTTTAGAATTTTTTAACATTTTAAAATGTGGATTCACATAATGGAAGCATATGCTTCTATGAGCCAAAGTGCATTTCCCGGGTAAAAGCTTTGCCCATTTTTATTAATCAAGCGCGAAGAGTACAAGAAAGTAAAGTTGTACATCATTGTCTCCACTCGTGGCATCAAGTTACTCAATCATTTCACGCAGGACGAAACCCAAAGGTCTGCCTCACATTTAACCTTTCCAAAAATCACCGAGGGAGGGGTCTGCTTGTTTTTGAAGACCAAGGCATTGCGCTCATTCCAAATATTTCCCAAGAGGCGAGGAGGGTGATGGATGCCAAATCTTTGTGCTTTGTCATTATGCTCCACCAAGAGAAGATAGTGTGCGTCGAACGTGCTTGGGGGTAACAAAGTGAAGTCCGAGGCAATCGTTGATGAGCCCCCCAAAGCCTCATGGTGAATCTAGAATGAACGCTTATAGGTGGTTAGAAGTGGAGTTGGTAGAGTGTAGCCCAATTTCCATGAGATTCCAAGTGATATCATCACCCACTGCGTCTTAAGGATTGACATGCCGAATTAGAGCCCAAAGCGCAATGTATTGTTGAATGTGATCCACCGATGATGTGGCTATATCGTGTATTGTATTTATTTATCTGTGTGACAGTCCAAAATTGAAATGGTGTTTCGCGAGAACAGTCTGTGTATCTCCTTGATTTGATGAACAAAAAAGTCATTCTTTATGGGCGATGGCACCCGGTGATTGGACATTTTGTGGCAAATTTTCCGCTTATCCTGTAGTTCTAGAAAATAAGGACAAACGATAATTTTCTTTATTTCCTTCCGGAAAGATGTTTCTTGCTCTTCCAGGAAGAAGGACATTCAGGTACAGTACGTGTAGCGACATAAGGGTGGCTTTTCAGCTGCAGGGTTTCTCTTTTCTTTTTTTTGAAATGTTATAATGTTCAGAAAATGGGAAAATAGTTTTACATGTATTATGAATCTATGGAGTTTTGCCAATTGTACTCATTTAGCGACAATTAGTACTCCCTCCATCACACGAAAGAATGTTGAAGATTTATCAAAATTTAGATGTATCTAAACACTAACTAACTTTTGATAAATCAACTTGCTTCGTGGGATGAAGGGAGTATAAAACGAAAGGAGCAGAAAAAATGTTCCTAAAAGTGAAATGCGGAAAATAGAAACACAAGGATAAGGTGGTCGGATAAGACCACTGCTCGTCCGAAACTGTCTGTCTTCTCCCTCAACAGTTCAGTTTACACCGAAATGCACCCACACACACATAGTGGAAGGCACCGGAAACGGACTAATGACCAGACAGATAAAGGCGATCAAAACAAGATCATCCATTCGTCCTGTCCACTGTGCGAGATCCTCCTCCGCTCCTCTCTGTTTGGGCAATCAAACAGCGGCCGCAGCCGCGCCGATGGAGAAAGCAGCTTTGGCAATGGTCATGGAGCTCCGGCCTGTCACGGCGAGCTGAGGTGACAGCACGCGTGTTCTGGCCGTTGTCGATGGCTGCTGGAAGTGGGGAGGAAGGAGGATCTGCCTGCGGGCCACCGGAGTAGAACGGACGCCTAGTTTGGGGGAGGAATATCCACGTGTGTGGCTTGCATCCCACAAGAACGAGTCGTTGGAAAAAGCTATTCTGCTCGAGATCTCGTAGGATGCCTAACCACCAGATCCTGTCCTGCAATTATGTGAGCGCCAAGCACAAAAATAATATAACAAGCGTGTACCAAAATTCATGAGTTTGGTCGTGTTGCTGCATGAAAAATATCTCTATTCCCGCGTAACTCTCTGATTTGTCATGTAGAGCATCTCCATTAGTGTCTCCGTAGCAATCCCAATCACTCTATTCTATGGAAGTCTGGCGTTGTTTTTTAGGCTGTCTTAGAAAGTAACCGACTGATTTTAGAGCTGAATACAAGCGCCGGCAACCCTGACGTGTACCAAAATCTGTGAGTTTGGTCGTGTTACTGCATGGAAAATATCTCTATTTCCACGTAACTCGGTGGTCTAGTCCATTGACGCCTCCATAGCGATCCCAATAACTCTATCGGAGTCCGACGTTGTTTTTAGACCATACCGACGCATTTCAAAAGTAGCCGACCAATTTTGAAGCCCAATACAAGCTCATGCCAGCGACTCCACACATACGGCTTCCTCTTTAATGCGACGCCTCGAATACCGACCAGTGGGTCGCCGTCTTTATATAACTAACCGGTTCCCATCGGAGATGCGGAGATGCCTTGGATAACACCGTCGTAAATGCACACGGCGGCCATGTATTCCTATTTAACGTGCTCTCTCCGATCACCTCCACCGCACTCGCCTCCATATCGCCGCCGCACTTTCCTCCACAATGTCATGCCGGCTCCCCACCACCTACTCGATGCTAGGTCGGAGTGGCCTCATGCCACCCCCGGCACCGTAGCCACAGCCACAGCTAGAGCCGCAACATGCCCGACGACGAGAACGTGTTGCTGGACCTCAACTCTGACTATTCCAAGTTTAACGAGTAGAATGACATGTTCATTGGGATGGTGAGGTTGCCGAGGAGCAGACGGAGTGGGGCGCTGAGGAGCAGTTCCCCGGAGGAGGCAGCGAGCCGGGCCTCCTTCAACGCGCAACGCGATCGAATGATCTGGGAGTAGTCCGCTAGGAGACCAAGGCAACCATCTTAGACTCTGTCGTCGAGATCTCGGGCGAGCGGGGCGTCCACAGAAGAGGCTAGTCGCCTCCTCATGGCGGCCGAGTGGAGGAGGCTGCTTGAACTCAACGCTCAACGATAGGCTAAGCCGGTCGCCCATGAGGAGCAAGCCTTGCCTAGAACAAGGACTCCTGCTAGGGGCGGGCGGCGCTGAGGGCCCAACATCACCGGCAAGCTCAAGAGATGCCTACGGCGATGCTGCACCGCCAGATGCGTGAAGCAAGGACGGAGAGACTGGCGCGAGAGACGGTGGCAAAGGGGAAGAACGATGACGAGGTAAGCCCGTCGTGCGTCCAAACCGATAGCTAGTAGACTAGGATTTAGTTTAAGTTAGTTTAGTTCAAATTTCATTCACGCTTTTGTATATAAACCTAAATTTGAATGACATTTCAAAGTTTATTTAAATTTTTGTGTTCAAAAAAGTTTGTGGGTTTCCTATTGCAGCACCCCCAATTCAAAGGAGCAGCTGCCGGCGTCTCCAATAGGGTACTGCTGGCACACCTGCCGTCGTCTATTTTGGAGACGCCTGTGGGGATGCTCTTATGTTTTGATAGGACTGGGAAATTTATCCGCTGAGTTAGGATATTCGGGATAGAGTAAGCTAAAACATGAGTTTCGGAGAAATGTAACATTGCAAACCTGCGTGGGTGGGGAACAAATACTGGGTGGGGAACAAATACATCGTTCCAACCAACCAAACCACTCAGCACATTTCGCCAAGTAGAAAATAACATGTATTGATAAATTGAACTGTTGGTGCCATATGTCCGATCCCTAGCTACAAAACCTCCCGTTACTAAAAAACTATACAGCGTCAATGACAGGCGACATCTAATTAAAGGCGGCTTTCCATTAGTATCAGCTAATGCACATGATCTTAGACCAGCTTAGTAGTAGGCCCAGAAAGCAACCATGACGACGACCATCATCTCACGCCAAGAGAAAACAAAAACAAAAACCAAAGCAGAAAGGGGAAACGAGAGGCAGGCAATACTTGTCAGCCTAGTGCTGCCGTTGGCCCATCAGCATAACATGCTCTCTCACCTTTGCAAACATCACATGATCGAGTGGAGATAATGTTCTAAACTGGAAGTAGAAAATAACTGAATGTAGGTGATAATCTTATAAAATGAACTGGTGGCTGTTGCTCCACGCCAGGAGCAAAGAGACGCCCAAGGATTAGTGGCCATCAGGGCTCAGGAGGCCAAATGAATTAAGCGCTAATGACGCAGCGCAACCAAATTGGTAACATGCTAATCATGCCAAGCACGAAATAATTAGGTCTTATGCCCTTTCAGGAAACATGTGACGAATTCGGTGATGACATGCGGCTCAGCAACCGCCCAACGTATAAGGCAAGTCAATAGAATAAGAAGAGTTTTTTTAGTGGAGAATTGACCAAAGGATCGGGTAGAAAATAGGTATAACAACATGACAATAGGCTTCATCATTCTGCAGACACAACACAACAGGGTGACAGTGTTAGCCTTGGCTCTACACAGAGGCAGAAAGCTGAAAGCGACAGCAATCCAAGAAGGCAGGATCACATTTTTTATCCTATTCATGCCATGGCTCAACTTATATATGGATTAAACGCAACTGAATACAAGGATTATATTGCAGGATTGAAATTTTCAAATCTAATAAAATTAACATGTATGAACAAGTAGGCAACCATAATTCATCTGTCAGTTGCTATTTTGATTATCTTTTCTCATATCTCGTCTCACCGAAAACTATCACATCACATTTTTCACGTTTATGGTTGACGCCTGACAGCCTGAGGGGTGTAAGACTTTTCACCCCATATGCTTCGAGAGTATGGCCTTCTATCCCAAAATATCAAAAAAAAATCATGAATACATGCAGGAAATAAAGGGAACATGAAGATCACATTCCATCATATAAATCCTGCTCAATGGCCACACAGAAATGAATATCCATTATCAGTTAGCCTTTTTTTACGGGTGTTTAGCTTATGTTGCATATAACAAGACTTAAGTTATTCGCAGGGCTAGGTCATCCTTAGATTACGTTGAATTGGGAGCTCAGTCTTGTGTAAACTTATTTGCTATGTTCAGTAAATAAACATAATACTTGTGAGGAAATTTCATGTGAAGTTCCAGGAATTGCGAAGCAAAGCATAGTCACATGTATTAGCCTGAAACCATGTGAAACACAAAATCCTCAAAGAGAACTTCTATGTTAATGGCAAACAATGACTGGAACTAGATAATCAGGATAGTCCTCACTCAATAGTGTACATATATAATACAAAATATTCAAGAATGCACAATGAATATGGTTTTAAAAATGAAAGAGATAGGAAAGTAATTGATATGTGCTTCATTCACATGCATGTAGACAGGTGATATGGTCAGTAAAGAAATAGTTGCATACTTGCATGCTCTAATTTGTGCACAATTTTAGTTAATTACCATCCAGTAAAAGGAATTCTTTGTTAAAATGTCAATGATCCATTCAATATCTTCTCTACTTTCAGCAACATCATGAGCTAACAAACAAATAAAAATTAGCTCCGATGAGCTGTAAAAATAACAGAGCAAAACATGGGTACTGTGTTGTGCAACACATTCTGGACAGGGAAAGATACATTGTTGGAGATGGTCATATGGTCGATGTTATGCTTTCGCTACATAGCAGGCAAGCTTTGATCTTACCTCCTCAAGGTCGACAGCTTCCATCTCATCATGACTTAACCATGAAGATAAGCAGAGATTAACAACATCCATACCACTATCAATTGGTACAAAGCCATCAAAATTGGCAAGTTGTCCAAACTTAATTATCTTCCCTAGATTGGCAGTAGATGGTTCCTCAACAAACTTCAGTAAGATGTCTTTCATTGCACTACACCAGATAGGCCGAGCCATCTTCAAGAAGGAGGACAAAGTTGTAATAGCAAGCTTAACTGCTCCAACATCAGACTCATCTTTCGTGCCTTTTCCATGAAAATCTGAACCTCCAAGCTTCAGAAGTCCATACTGCTCAGCTAATTCACTAAATGCTGCATAATTAATGCTAAAAAATAAATCTTTGGTAATCCCCTTTTATTTTGAATCACTTATTTATCAGTACAAGAGGCATACCATCAAACTTTCCATCACTTCTGTAAACCTCCATAGCATCAAGACCAGCACTTTTCAAGGACCTAATGACTGCAATTGGATGTTTCAATGACCATGGGTGGGCTAATGCTGATATACCCCCAGTACGACTAATCATCTGCACCACAGTCTCAATAAATGGCTCACTGCCTCTGCAGAAAATGCATGCAGAGTTATCAACCAAGCATTTTATGTGAAAGATTCAGTGAGATGAAGTGTGTCTTGTATAACTTACGTGGCATATGCAGGGCCATCATTACCAAGATACTTGTTAAATGCTTCCCTGACATTATCTACATAGCCTGCTTCAACCAAAGCCCTTGCAATATGGAGTCGACCAGGTGCCACTCCCTCACCAGCAATTTTCGTTACATGCTCCCACTTTATTGGCACTTTCATCGTATTTAGCTTTGACAGCATATTCTTTGCTCGTAGGTATCGCCCATCTCTAATGTTCAAGAGCATGCTGTCCAGCTCATCGAACCTTGATGGGCCACACATACCATAGTATGCAAGAATATGAACAGGATCACCAACACCAGGAATTCCCCTTTTGGACAATTGAGTTTCAGGGGAAGATATAAGATCAGGAAAGGGCAAAAGGAAACATATGTACTTGAGGTAAAAGATATCTTTATTTCTTGATAGAACTTGCTTATACAAAATCAGATAATATGTCTTGGCCACTGATCAGCAGTGATATAAATAATATGAATATATGAAAGGAGCAAAGTGTTCTTAAGAAGAACATTTAGGAGGTAATTAATTTTGATATTTACAAACAACAATGGTCTGGATCAGCATTCTATCCAGATAAAGCAGTAAAGGGTTGCTAAACCAAATGATTTAATTCATATATTTCAGCTTAAATGAGTACTTATTTGTATGAAAATAAGTGCACTAGCTGGTTAGCGGATTTATCAATTTCAGGCCCTAGGTTTGCGGTTTTGATGACTGACCGTAAACACTAGTAGAACCCTCCAATAAACAGATAAGGTAGCTATGACTTGGATAATCATAGTTCTAACTGACAAGCGTATGCATGCAATATGATACTATCCAATATGATACTGCTTTGCCAAATTGCGTTGCATTATTTGTGCTATAAAATTGGCATTGTATTCGTCATTTTCCCTTGAAGATGAGAGATATCTTTATCAGCAAAGTAAACAAGGATCTTACCGTGGAGAATGTAGCGCACTGATTTCTACACCAGGAATTATCCTCATGCCAAACTTATGAGCTGCTGACATAGCTTCTGGTATACCAGCCATTGTATCATGATCTGTCAGGGCGAGAACCTTCACCTGTTCAATGGCATACATAATTAAATTACATTCTTATTTTTACCACTCAAAATTGTTACACACCATATGACATTAAAACTGGCAGGCATCACTATCAGAATGGAAATAAGATAGAGGTGTGCTACACTTACGGGCTCATTCCTACGCACAAAATTCTACGGGCTGACGTGTTAATCCGGAATTCGGCTAGGAGATCTAGGCGGAGCAACTGCCGCAAGGAACTTCCAATCACACGCCTCCAGCTTCGCCCGTAACAAAATTTTCGTAAGCCCAGCCCGTAAGTGTAGGATTATTGAATAAGATATAACACACCCGCAAATGATCTGTGAGAAGGGGAAAATGCACTTAACTATTTGATTTTCTTTTTGATGAAAAATAAAAAAGGACAGGCAAGCAATGGACAGTCAGAACTAGTTACCGAAGGAAATCAGCAGATGACTACTTAATTTAACTTCGATGGTGACTATGTGCCCATATGGCGTGATCTTTCTCTCTTCTGCTACTTTTCCATTTTCATTATTTTGACTGTATACCGCAAACATTGAAGGGGTGGTTTTTAAATCCTCGAGAGAAAACACAAGACTAGCCTGTTTACTAGTATTTAACAAAAGACGCCCATATGGCTACCGCTAACTAAAATCAAAGCAATATGCATGTTACCTAGTGATGCATAGGGCAGAAGATTAGAACGCAATGGTCAGATTCTCTCAATAGCTGAAGACATACAATGGGATAATTCTGGTGAGAACCCATACGACACAGGGCAAAAAACCGCTTGCCATACCAGGCAAGCATTTCCTCAAACACCTGATGCGCAAGTCGGAGGAGAGGCTGCAGACAGAAAGACTTACCCCGTTGCGATGGGCGCGCTCGACGAGCGCCGAGGGGGACATGAACCCGTCGCTGTGGTTGGAGTGGCAGTGAAGCTCAAACAGCACGTTGCCCCCGCTGCCACAGGCCATGCGCGCGGCCTGGGGCGGCAGGAAGCCGTCCCCGGCATCGGCCGTCGAGGGCTCCGGAGGGGGCGGCGCAGGGTGCGCCCAGGCGCGGACGTAATCGAGGGCCAGGGCCTGGTCGGTGCAGGTCCTTGCCTTCTTCTTGCCCCTGCTCGGCTTCGCCCTCTTCTTGCTTCCCATGGCGGGCGGGGTTTGAGAGAAATCAGTTAGCAGTGGCTTCTGTCGTGTTTGGACAAGTTCTGTCTTGCTCCTGCTGTGCCGCTTGACCAAAGGGTCGATGCCTGGCCCGTGGGCCGTGGGACGCCATTGGCTGCGGTCGTCGGCCTAGGCGCGGCCCACGGGCCGGCACGACACGGCCTCCCTATAAATAGCCCAACAAACCTAAACGGGTCGTCATGTTTAGTGACCGGGCTGTGCATAGGCGGCATGGCCTATTTATAGGGAGGCCGGATCAGGCCATGCCTGGGCCATCCGTTGGCTAGGTCTGCGCTACACTGCTTTTCTCACGTGTTTTTTCTTTGGTTTATTTCCTTTTGTGTTTTTTTTTTGCGAAACACAGTACAATCAAAGGCGCTCATACATACGCGCACACACTCACCCCTATGAACGTACGCATGCACACCTTACCCAGATTGACGAAGTCACCACATGCATCTCGTGTCGACGGGAACGTCGCCTCCCACTGAAGAATATTCCGCCTTTATGAGACACCAAAGTGTCAAATCTGGGATTTGAACTCTGGTGGGCTGGGGGTGCCACTGCCCTCCTAACCATCCAACTACAGGTTGGTCCTCTATTTCCTTTTGTGTTGGTTTACCCTATTTCTTCTTCTTTTCTCTAATCTTCTTTATGATATTGTTTTTTATATCTTTTAGCACTTTTAAGGTGGGCATTATTATGTCCATAGAAATGGATACTTTCATGATTTCAATATCGATTCACAGGTCACTTCACTTCAGTGGCTTTTATATGCATTTGTTATAGTACATGAAATACACTCGATGGAGTCAGTTGTATGCTAGCTGCAGAGTACAGAGAAATAATGCCTTATTACACAAACAGAGGCCCATGTCCAAGACGAAAAATAATAATAGTGTCTCGTCCAACAAAAAGAGTGTTGCAACTTAATTGGCGAGTGTGTAAGCGAAATTCCCTATGATGAGCAACGTGCAGAGGGCGGCCGCCAATAGCAAAGCGCACGAAGCGTCGACCTGGTCGAAGAATTTCTTATAGTGTGCCCCATCGGGTGAATCGAGAAATAGACGATTGATCTCCTGGTACTGAACCGCGACACCCAAGCCCGCCGCTGCCCCCGTTGCGATTATCACAGAACATACCTTGAGCAAAATTAACAATAAAATTGGTGCAGGTGTATGTCTGACTAGAGATAGCAGTGATGTACTCCCTGCATGCATGGGATTGGCAGGAGATCGATTGATCGAGGATGCGCAATATACTTACAGCGTCAGCACAAATGAAGAAGACACCCTCACTTCCTCTGACCATCTTCCGCCGGCCGACGTTGATCGCCGCGAACACAAGGGCCAGCATCGTGTAGGCGCATCCGATGACAGCAGCAGACAACAGATACTCGTACGCATAGTTGTCTTGAAAGGTGAAATTGGGTGGAGCTACCAAATATGGGTTGAAAGGTTGATAGATTTTAGCTGTCGCTATTAGGACAATAGAAGCTACAATGAGAGCTAGTGCGAGGACACGGAAGACGAGAGTCGCTACGGCGAGACGATGCGAGCGTGCCATTTTGTAGTTCTATGCACACAGCCGAACTGCCCGGTGGTTCTTCTCAGATGGCTGTATATGTAGATCAGCTGCAGATTTGCAGCTGGCCGTCGCTCGAGTCGATGTGAGGTTTTTGGTTTTTGTCGCGCGGCCAGTTTGTTTGGCCGCTTCTGCTGGCGTTGCTCGCGATACCGCGTCTTGTTTGCTTCGCAGTTCAGTCTCGGCGGCAAGGCAAAAGTGTTAATGCTCCAGTTTTTTCTTTTGACCTAGATGCAAGAAGCAACGCAGGGACGGTACAAACGTACACCCGTGTGTCGTACCCTAGGACGACACCGGGGGCGTCCCATGGCGCCGCCTCCAGAGCCCTCGTCGCCGCTGCCGTCGGCCCTTGCCGCGGCGACTGGCCTAGCCGCAGGTGGTTTGGGGTGGAAATCGCTGGGGATGGCCGCCATGGCCGTTGGGGCGGGTTTGGCCAGCTCGTCGAGCACCGCCCAGGGCGGCACCCCTGGTTGGAGTACGGGCGGAGATCCTCTCCCGGCGGCGCCATGACTAGAGGTGAAGGTGCAGGGCCGGCGGGTGGTGGTAGTGGATTCCCTAGATCTCGATCTCGGTGTCTCCTGTGCTGCCTTCCCGATCCTCTTCGTTGCACGGTTGGGCTGGTTTCGGTGGAGAATCGGCCCTGCTTTGTCGTCTCCTTTCTCGTTGCTGGCCTCGCCACTGGTAGGTTTTAGTGTAGCGGCTTGCAGGTTACCGGCGGGTGGCATTAGGGCTACCGCTCGGCATGAATAAAGGTGGTGGTCTTAGGATTGCTCTCGCGCCAAGACGAAGATCTTCCTTATGCATGTCCTTCTGGTTTTGGCTGGAAGTTGAGTTCTGGAAGGCTTCGCCGATGAATGTCACAGTGTACCTTATGCTTGGAGTTCGCTGGATCGGGAGGTATTCGGTCGTACGCACCCATGATTTTATTCCGACCGTTTGGTTCCGAGGGAGCGTCACGAAGCTCTGTTCTGTTTTGCCAACATATAACATTCTGGTCCATGGTGAAATCAAAGGCGGAGATTATCTTGAAGGCCAGATTGGAGGACTAGCAATGGAGGTTCGAATCTCTATGTTGTTGAGGAAGTTTCTTGGTATTCTAGGTTTCGCACCAACAGTATGCAAGTGGGGGCGACAACACAGGTAAAGTTTAGAGTCTTACCTTTCAGGATAAAAATTCAAGGTCTGGCCATAATTGGTTGTGCCTCGCAATAGCATTGTTGAAGGCATTGTTTTCACAGAAGGAACTATCTTCAGGGTGAAAACCTAACATCATTTGATCGGGCGATGACGGCGCTTGTGCACTGTTCCTTTTTTGGAGGCGTAGCGTTTAGAAAGTCTGGATTGCGGGTGTTGTTTTAGTGGTAGATGTACTGTTGTTGTTAAGTCTGAAATACCGTAGCGGGACTCAAACTTTGAGAATACTTGCAAGAACTCAACCTTTCTTTTGATTTTAATCTTAACCTCAAGAAGCATCTAACAACCGAAAAGATGACAAAATAAAAATATTCGACCCAAACAACGAGTAAAATATCATTTGTTAGTCTCAAGCAATGCAATCCTTAGATTCGGAGTTCAAACAAAAAAAAATCTTAGATTCAAGATCCTCTCGTGATCCAATTTGTGGATCGACCAACTTAGGATCCGACAAACGTTGTTGTTATGTAACTAGGCAATTACATAGGTAGATTTCTGGACGTCTTTGAATCAAGTTTTGAGACGTAGATGACCATGGTGGGACTCAACTCTCCATTTTGAAGAGATATTCTTGAATGATTTGGAGAGATATTCATATTACTTGTCACTAGTATAAATATATCTAGAATTTAAATATGGCTTACATCCATGCTAAAAATAATAAATATAGATCGAAGTGAGCGAAAAGTTGAGTAGTGGTTGTGTGCACATAGCAAATGATCTACATTGTTGTATTGTCATCCGAAATCTGTTTACCTGTTGTACTATGGCACTAGTAGAAAAGGAGGCTTCCGTCCAAGCCTTTAGTACCGGTTTCCTTACGAAGCGGTACTAAAGGGTGCATTAGTACCGGTTGCACTGCTCAGGCCTTTAATACCGGTTCGTAGGGATCTTTAGTACCGGTTGGTGCCACGAACCGGTACTAAAGGGTTAGCGCCAGGCGGAAAACCTTTAGTACCGGTTCGTGACACGAACCGGTACTAAAGGGTAGACCTTTAGTACCGGTTCGTGTCACGAACCGGTATTAAAAGTTTTCCTGCTCCCCACGCACCTCCCCCCCCCCCCTCCCCGCGTGGATCGCCTTTTTTTGGTTTGTAAAATATAAAACAAAATGATAGAAAATTCAAAAAAAAATTGTTTTCAGATTCTTGTATGTTATGCAACCTACTATTCGGAGAAATTAATAAATTCGAATTTTCACTTTTTTTGCAAAAAAAGTTTAAAAAATGGTAAAACCGTAATAACTTTTGCATACGACGTCGGAAAAAAACGTATAATATATCAAAAAAATCCTGGGAGAGGTGGCCGGCCACCTTAGGTGGAGTCCACCTGGGACTCCACCCCTAGGGTTGGCCGGCCATGGGTGGTGGAGTCCCTTCGGGACTCCGCCTTCCAAAGTGATTTCTTCCGGACTTTTCTAGAACCTTCCATAAATGCACCGGATCATTTCCAAACTTGGAATATGACTTCCTATATATGAATCTTATTCTCTGGACCATTCCGGAACTCCTCGTGATGTCCGGGATCCCATCCGAAACTTCGAACAATACTTCGAACTCCATTCCATATTCAAGTTCTACTATTACAACATCAAACCTTAAGTGTGTCACCCTACGGTTCGCGAACTATGTGGACATAGTTGAGAACTCTCTCCGACCAATAACTAATAGCGGGATCTGGAGATCCATAATGGATCCCACATATTCAGCGATGACTTTAGTGATCGAATGAACCATTCACATACGATACCAATTCCCTTTGTCACGCGATATTTTACTTGTTCGAGGTTTGATCATCGGTATCTCTCTATACCTTGTTCAACCTCGTTTCCTGACAAGTACTCTTTACTCGTACCGTGGTATGTGGTCTCTTATGAACTTATTCATATGCTTGCAAGCTATTAGACGATATTCCACCGAGAGGGCCCAGAGTATATCTATCCGTCATCGGGATGGACAAATCCCACTGTTGATCCATATGCCTCAACTCATACTTTCCGGATACTTAATCCCACCTTTATAACCACTCATTTACGCAGTGGCGTTTGATGCAATCAAAGTACCTTTCCGGTATAAGTGATTTACATGATCTCATGGTCGAAAGGACTAGGTAACTATGTACCGAAAGCTTATAGCAAATAACTTAATGACGTGATCTTATGCTACGCTTAATTGGGTGTGTCCATTACATCATTCATATAATGATATAACCTTGTTATTAATAACATCCAATGTTCATGATTATGAAACTAATCATCTATTAATCAACAAGCTAGTTAAGAGGCTTACTAGGGACTCATTGTTGTTTACATAACACACATGTATCAATGTTTCGGTTAATACAATTATAGCATGGTATATAAACATTTATCATAAACACAAAGATATATAATAACCACTTTTATTATTGCCTCTTGGGCATATCTCCAACAGTCTCCCACTTGCACTAGAGTCAATAATCTAGATTACATTGTAAGGTACCTAACACCCATGGCATTCTGGTGTTGGTCATGCTTTGCCCTAGGGTGAGCTTTAGTCAACGGATCTGCTACATTCAGATCAGAGTGTACTTTGCAAATCTTTACTTCTCCATCTTCGATGTATTCGCGAATCAAATGATAACGCAGCTTGATATGCTTCAGCCTCTTGTGTGACCTTGGTTCTTGTGCATTGGCGATAGCAACCATGTTGTCACAGTAGATGACTAGTGGGTCCAATGCACTAGGAACCACACCGAGCTCTACAATGAACCTCTTCATCCATACTGATGAAGCCTCTGAAGCCGCTATGTACTCCGATTCTGTTGAAGACTTTGCCACCATGCACTGCTTTGAGCTTGCCCAGCTTACTGCAGCACCATTCAATATAAACACGTACCCAGACTGAGACTTAGAGTCATCGGGATCGGTGTTCCAACTTGCATCGGTGTAACCGGTTACAACGAGCTCTTGGTCACCTCCATAACAAAGAAACATATCCTTAGTTCTTTTCAAGTACTTCAGGATATTCTTGACCGCTGTCCAGTGTTCCATTCCTGGATCACTTTGATATCTGCTAGTCAAACTAACAACATGTGCTATATCCGGTCTATTACATAGCATGGCATACATGATAGAGCCTACTGTCGAGGCATAGGGGATCTGACTCATCCTTTCTCTTTCTTCTGCCGTAGCCGGACCTTGAGTCTTACTCAAGAACTTGCCTGGTAACATAGGTAAGAATCCTTTCTTACTTTCGTCCATTCTAAACTTCTTTAGAATCTTGTCCAGGTATGTACTCTGTGATAGCCCTATTAGACGTCTTGATCTATCTATATAAATCTTGATGCCTAATATATACGATGCTTCACCAAGGTCTTTCATTGAAAAACTAGTATTCAAATAACCTTTTATACTGCTGAATAGTTCTATATCATTCCCAATCAATAATATGTCATCTACATATAATATCAGGAATGCTACAGAGCTCCCACTCACTTTCTTGTAAATACAGGCCTCTCCATGACACTGTATAAACCCGAAGTCTTTGATCACCTTATCAAAACGTCGGTTCCAACTTCTGGATGCTTGTTTCAGTCCATAAATTGAACGCTGAAGTTTGCATACCTTGTCAGCATTTTTAGGATCGACAAAACCTTTGGGTTGTACCATATACAACTCTTCCTCAATGTCTCCATTAAGGAACGCCGTTTTGACATCCATCTGCCAAATCTCATAATCGAAAAATGCAGCTATTGCTAACAAAATCCTCACAGATTTTAGCTTCGCTACAGGTGAGAAAGTCTCATCGTAGTCAACACCTTGAATTTGTCGGAAAACCTTTGCGACAAGTCGAACTTTATAGACAGTAATATTACCATCAGCATCTGTTTTTCTCTTGAAGATCCATTTATTCTCGACAGCTTTGCGGCTATCAGGTAAGTCTACCAAAGTCCACACTTTGTTATCATACATGGATCCTATTTCGGATTTCATGGCTTCTTGCCACTTGTTGGAATCTGGGCTAATCATCGCTTCTTCATACGTCGCAGGGTCTTCATCATTGTTATCCACAATCATGACATTTAGACAAGGATCATACCAATCAGGAGTGGCACGTTCCCTTGTCGATCTGCGAGGTTCGATAGCTATCTCGTTTGAAGTTTCATGATCATTATCATTAGCTTCATCTGTTGCCGGTGTAGGCGGCACGGAACAACTTCCGGTACTCGCGCTACTCGATCAACTAGTGAAGATTCATCAATCTCATCGAGTTCTACTTTTCTTCCAAGTCACTTCTTTAGTGAGAAATTCTTTCTCAAGAAAGGTTCCGTTCTTAGCAACAAAGATCTTGCCTTCGGATCTGTGATAGAAAGTGTACCCTATAGTTTCCTTAGGGTATCCTATGAAGATGCATTTCTCCGCTTTGGGTTCTAGCTTGTCCGGTTGTAACTTTTTTACATAGACTTCGCAACCCCAAACTTTAAGAAACGACAGCTTAGGTTTCTTATTAAACCATAATTCATACGGTGTCATTTCAACGGATTTTGATGGTGCTCTATTTAAAGTGAATGCGGCTATCTCTAATGCATAACTCCAAAATGATAATGGTAAATCAGTAAGAGACATCATAGAACGAACCATATCTAAGAGAGTTCGATTACGACGTTCGGACACACCGTTTCGTTGTGGTGTTCCCGGCGGTGTCAATTGTGAAAGTATTCCGCATTTCTTTAAATGCATGTTGATAACCTACAAGTATAGGGGATCGCAGCAGTCTTCGAGGGAAGTAAAACCCAAATTTATTGATTCGACACAAGGGGAGGTAAAGAATACTTATAAGCCTTAACAACTGAGTTGTCAATTCAGCTGCACCTGGAAAAGCACTAGTAACAGGGGTGATGTGAAAGCAAGCAGTAATATGAGAGCAATAGTAACAAGAATACACAGCAGCGAGTAATAGTAACACGGTGGCAATGGCACCAGAGAATAGTTGATACTACTTCCAATGACATGTAGAACGAGTATATGATGATGAGAGATGGACCGGGGTTCCCAGCGATCTACACTAGTGGTAACTCTCCAATAACAAGTGACAAGTGTTGGGTGAACAAATTACAGTTGGGCAATTGATAGGATTGATAAAGCATTAAGAAAGAACATCAATTCATTAATCATGTAGGCATGTTTTCCATATATAGTCGTACGTACTCGCAATGAGAAACTTGCACAACATCTATTGTCCTACCAGCCGGTGGCAGCCGGGCCTCAAGGGAATCTACTGGATATTAAGGTACTCCTTTTAATAGAGTACCGGGGCAAAGCATTAACACTCCGTGAAAACATGTGATCCTCACATCACCGCCATCCCCTCCGGTTGTCCCGATTTCTGTCACTTCGGGGCCTTTGGTTCCGGACAGTGACATGTGCATACAACTTGTAGATACAATCTAAGCAATAATTATAGAGCTTAAATCTAAGATCATGCCACTCGGGCCCTAGTGACAAGCATTAAACATAACAAGATTGCAGACAACAATAACTTCACAAACTTTATAGATAGACTAATCATAATGTATCATCCATCGGATCCCAACAAACACAACACCGATTACGACGAGATGAATCTCAATCATGTAAGGCAGCTCATGAGATCATTGTATTGAAGTACATAGGATAGAGAGTACCAACTAGCTACTGCTAGAACCCGTAGTCCATCGGGGAACTACTCATGGAGCATGATGGAGGCGGTGGCGTCGATGGAGATGGCTTCCGGGGCACTTCCTCGTCCCGGCAGGTGCCGAACGAGACTTCTGTCCCCCGAATTGGAGTTTCGCGATGGCGGCGGCGCCCCTGGAGTCTTTCTGGAGTTTCGTCAATTGGTACCGTGTTTTTAGGTCGAAAGGGGTTAAATAGGCGAAGAGGCGGCGCAGGAGGGTCGACAGGGTGGCCTCCCCATAGGGGGGCACGGCCAGGGTCTAGCTCGCGTGGCCCACCCTCCTGGTGGCCCCCTGGCTCTCCTCCGACTCTTCTTCGGTGTTCTGGATGCTTCCGGGAAAAATAGGATCTTTGGCGTTGATTTCGTCCAATTCCGAGAATATTGCCCGAACAGCCTTTCTGGAACCAAAAACAGCAGAAAACAGGAACTGGCACTTCGGCATCTTGTTAATAGGTTAGTTCCGGAAAACGCATAAAAACATTATAAAGTGCAAGCAAAACATGTAAGTATTGTCATAAAACAAGCATGGAACATCAGAAATTATGGATACGTTGGAGACGTATCGGCATCCCTAAGCTTAGTTCTCGCTCGTCCCGAGCAGGTAAACGATAAAAAGAATAATTTCTATAGTGACATGCTACTTACATAACCTTGATCATACTATTACAAAGCATATGAAATGAATGAAGTGACTCAAGGCAATAATCTATAGTTGCTAACAAATAGATAACATATAGCAAAACTTTTCATGAAGAGTACTTTCAAGACAAGCATCAAAAGTCTTGCACGAGAGTTAACTCATAAAGCAATAAATTCAGAGTAAAGGCATCGAAGCAACACAAAGGAAGATATAAGTTTCAGCGAGTTGCTTTCAACTTTCAACATGCATATCTCATGGATAATTGTCAACATAAAGTAATATGATGAATGCAAATAAGCAAGTATGTAAGAATCAATGCACGGTTGACACAAGTGTTTGCTTCTAAGATGGAAGGAAGTAGGTAAACCGACTCAACATTAAGTAAAAGAATGGCCCTTCGCAGAGGGAAGCGAGGATAAAATCATGTGCTAGAGCTTTTTAAGTTTTTGAAATCATATAGAGAGCATAAAAGTAAAATTTTGAGAGGTGTTTGTTGTTGTCAACGAATGGTAGTGGGCACTCTAACCCCTTGCTAAACGAGACTTTCAAAGAGCGGCTCCCATGAAGGACGTTATCTCTACCAGCAAGGTAGATCATCCCTCTTCTCTTTTGTTTACACATGTACTTTAGTTTTATTTATGGTTGACACTCCTCCCAACCTTTGCTTACACAAGCCATGGCTAACCGAATCCTCGGGTGCCTTCCAACAATCTCATACCATGGAGGAGTGTCTATTTGCAAAATTAAGTTGCTTACTCGATGAATCGTAGCAAAACATGTGAAGAGAATTATTAATGAAGTTAATTAATTGGGGGCTGGGAACCCCGCGCCGGCTCTTTTGCAAAATTATTGGATAAGCGGATGAAGCCACTAGTCCATTGGTGAAAGCTGCCCAACAAGATTGAAAGATAAAACACCACATACTTCCTCATGAGCTATAAAACATTGACACAAATAAGAGATAGTAAATTTTGAATTGTTTAAAGGTAGCACATGAAGTATTTACTTGGAATGGCAGGAAATACCACATAGTAGGTAGGTATGGTGGACACACATGGCATAGGTTTTAGCTCAAGGTTTTGGATGCACGAGAAGCATTCCCTCTCAGTACAAGGCTTAGGCTAGCAAGGTTGTTTGAAACAAACACAAGTATGAACCAGTATAGCAAAACTTACATAAGAACATATTGCAAGCATTATAATACTCTACACTGTCTTCCTTGTTGCATCAAACACTTTTCCCAGAAAATATATAGACCTTAAGAGAGACCAATCATGCAAACCAATTTTAACAAGCTCTACGGTAGTTCTCCACTAATAGGTTTAAACTACATGAAAAAAAAACTTAATCATGATCTACTTGAGAGCTCAAAACAATTGCCAAGTGTCAAATTATCCAAGACATTATGAGGCATTTTACGTTTCCAACCAAATAAAAATAATTATTGTAGCTTCCAACTTTTATCATTGAACATTAAAAGTAAAACGAAGAACAAGCGTTCATATGAAAAAGCGGAGCGTGTCTCTCTCCCACACAAGGATTGCTAGGATCCGAATTTATTCAAACACAAACAAACGAAAATAAAAGCACACAGACGCTCCAAGTAAAGCACATAAGATGTGACCGAATAAAAATATAGTTTCAATAGAAGAAACCTGATAAGTTGATGAAGAAGGGGATGCCTTGGGCATCCCCAAGCTTAGACGCTTGAGTCTTCTTGAAATATGCAGGGATGAACCACGGGGGCATCCCCAAGCTTTGACTTTTCACTCTTCTTGATCATATATCATCCTCCTCTCTTGACCCTTGAAAATTTCCTTCACACCAAACTTCTCATAAACTTCATTAGAGGGGTTAGTACTCAAAAAAACTTGAATCTACCTTGGTCCTATAGTGACATATTGCAAGAACTCAATAAAACATTAGCTACAGCTCTCCACGTGTAGAAAGCCTTGCTTAAAGTCCACAAGAGACAATGCAAAAAAAAAACAGAGACAGAATCTGCCAAAATAGAACAGCCAGTAAAGACGAATTTTTAATAAATACTTCCGTTGCTCAAATCAGAAAACTCAAAACTAATGAAAGTTGCGTACATATCTGAGGAACACGCAAGTAAATTGGCATATTTTTCTGAGTTACCTACAGAGAAAACAGCCCAGATTCGTGACAGATAGAAATCTGTTTCTGCGCAGAAATCCAAATCTAGTATCAATCTTCGATTAGAGGCTTCACTTGGCACAACAAAACACAAAACTAAGATAAGGAGAGGTTGCTACAGTAGTAAACAACTTCCAAGACACAAATATAAAACAAAGTACTGTAGTAAAATAACACATGGGTTATCTCCCAAGAAGTTCTTTCTTTACAGCCATTAAGATGAGCTCAGCAGTTTTAATGATGCACTCGCAAGAAATAGGAGTAGAGGTAAAAGAGAGCATCAAAAAGCAAATCCAAAACACATTTAAGCCTAACATGCTTCCTATGCAAAGGAATCTTGTACATAAACAAGTTCATGAAGAGCAAAGTAACAAGCGTAAGAAGATAAAACAAGAGTAACTTCAAAATTTTAAGCATATAGAGAGGTGTTTTAGTACCATGCAAATTTCTACAACCATATTTTCCTCTCTCATAATAATTTTCAGTAGCTTCATGAATAAACTCAACAATATAACTATCACATGCAGCATACTTTTCATGATTTCCAAACACATAATTTTTATCAAGCTCAAATATAGTAGGATCAAAACTTCCAAACTCACTTTTATCAATAATATAACAAGGTGATCGATCAATCTCAAGAGATATGGGACTCTTAAATAAAGTCAATACTTTTCCAATCCCATTTTCATTAGTAGTACAATTAATATTATCAAGTAACATAGGACCATCATCTAGAGCTTTATCATAAACATTTGCCAAGCAAAATTCTTTAGTACCATGCATTTCGACATCAGGCACAAACAAAGCATTATCATGATTTATCAAAGTAGCATGGATTATCATATACAACAGTAGCATAATTATTCTCACAAGTTTTACTCATAGGTAATATTTCAAGAGAATCCACAGGAACATAACATTCAACCTCTTTCGGTAAGCATGGAGGACAATCAAATAGTGTAAGAGATAAAGAGTTACTCTCATTAGAAGGTTGGCATGGGTAGCTAATCCATTCTTCCTCCTTTTGTTCGTCGCTCTCCTCTTCTTTTTCATCCAATGAGCTTTCAGGTTCATCAATTTCCTCCTCTTTTTCATCCAATGCGCTTTCAGGTTCATCAATTTCTTCTTCCATAGGTTCCTGCAAATTGTGAGTGCATTCTTGTGCATTAATGAGTCTCTCTTTATAATCAATGATATAAGGATTATCAGTGTAACTTTCATTGCAAAAATTAAGGATAGAAGAGACATAATCTTTAAGGTCCTTACAAACAACACAAGTTTCATAATTCTCAACCATGAAGGATTCTATCTCAGAGGCTCCCATAAATAAAACAAATTGTTCTACCTCTTCGAACCCAAGATGAATATAGCTATTCCAATTATAGTTCTTAATTAAAATTTCCTCACTAAAGCCTCATTGAAATTTAAGATGTTTAGTATCCTGTTGAGAGCAACAGTTTATATCATGGCGTTTAAGCAAGATTTTAGCAATTGTATTCAATTTTTCTATCACATCACTCATA
Source organism: Lolium rigidum (assembly GCF_022539505.1). NCBI lineage: Eukaryota > Viridiplantae > Streptophyta > Magnoliopsida > Poales > Poaceae > Lolium > Lolium rigidum. The sequence continues at coordinate 57,489,331 of NC_061510.1, read as the reverse complement.
ACTTTACCAGTTCTTGATTCTCTATAATTATTATAATATTCTATAAGCTCCAAATAAGTTGTGGGTTCTCCCATAACAGCAGTTTTTAATTTTTCGATTTTTCAAATTTTTATGGATTTTTGGGTATATGAGAAAAATAAAACAAGACAAAAAGAAACTAAGCAAAAGTAAACTAAGCAAAATAATACTAAACAGAAATAAACTAAGCACAAATAAACTAGACAAAAGTAAACTAAGCAAAACAAAACAAAACAAAATAAAAACAGAGAGAGAGGTAGAGTGTACTCCCCAGGTGAACTTATGAGTAGAGCTATGCCTCCCGGCAACGGCGCCGAAAAACAGTCTTGATATCCCACAAGTATAGGGGATCGCAGCGAGTCTTCGAGGGAAGTAAAACCCAAATTTATTGATTCGACACAAGGGGAGGTAAAGAATACTTATAAGCCTTAACAACCGAGTTGTCAATTCAGCTGCACCTGGAAAAGCACTAGTAACAGGGGTGATGTGAAAGCAAGCAGTAATATGAGAGCAATAGTAACAATGAATACGACAGCAAGTAATAGTAACACAGGTGGCAATGGCACCAGCAGAATAGTTGATACTACTTCCAATGACATGTAGAACGAGTATATGATGATGAGAGATGGACCGGGGTTCCCAGCGATCTACACTAGTGGTAACTCTCCAATAACAAGTGACAAGTGTTGGGTGAACAAATTACAGTTGGGCAATTGATAGGATTGATAAAGCATTAAGAAAGAACATCAATTCATTAATCATGTAGGCATGTTTTCCATATATAGTCGTACGTGCTCGCAATGAGAAACTTGCACAACATCTATTGTCCTACCAGCCGGTGGCAGCCGGGCCTCAAGGGAATCTACTCGGATATTAAGGTACTCCTTTTAATAGAGTACCGGGGCAAAGCATTAACACTCCGTGAAAACATGTGATCCTCACATCACCGCCATCCCCTCCGGTTGTCCCGATTTCTGTCACTTCGGTGCCTTTGGTTCCGGACAGTGACATGTGCATACAACTTGTAGATACAATCTAAGCAATAATTATAGAGCTTAAATCTAAGATCATGCCACTCGGGCCCTAGTGACAAGCATTAAACATAACAAGACTGCAGCAACAATAACTTCACAAACTTTATAGATAGACTAATCATAATGTATCATCCATCGGATCCCAACAAACACAACACTGATTACAGCAGATGAATCTCAATCATGTAAGGCAGCTCATGAGATCATTGTATTGAAGTACATAGGATAGAGAGTACCAACTAGCTACTGCTAGAACCCGTAGTCCATGGGGGAACTACTCACGGAGCATGATGGAGGCGGTGGCGTCGATGGAGATGGCTTCCGGGGGCACTTCCCCGTCCCGGCAGGGTGCCGGAACAGAGACTTCTGTCCCCCGAATTGAAGTTTCGCGATGGCGGCGGCGCCCCTGGAGTCTTTCTGGAGTTTCGTCAATTGGTACTGTGTTTTTAGGTCGAAAGGGGTTAAATAGGCGAAGAGGCGGCGCAGGAGGGTCGACAGGGTGGCCTCCCCATAGGGGGGCGCGGCCAGGGTCTGGCCCGCGCGGCCCACCCTCCTGGTGGCCCCCTGGCTCTCCTCCGACTCTTCTTCGGTGTTCTGGATGCTTCCGGGAAAAATAGGATCTTTGGCGTTGATTTCGTCCAATTCCGAGAATATTGCCCGAACAGCCTTTCTGGAACCAAAAACAGCAGAAAACAGGAACTGGCACTTCGGCATCTTGTTAATAGGTTAGTTCCGGAAAACGCATAAAGACATTATAAAGTGCAAGCAAAACATGTAAGTATTGTCATAAAACAAGCATGGAACATCAGAAATTATGGATACGTTGGAGACGTATCACATGTCAAACTCATAACTCAGATATTCACCTCCACGATCAGATCGTAGAAATTTAATCTTCTTGTTACGTTGATTTTCTACTTCACTTTGGAATTCCTTAAACTTCTCGAAAGTTTCGGATTTATGTTTCATGAAATAGATATACCCATATCTACTCAGATCATATGTGAAGGTTAGAACATAACAATAACCACCGCGCGAGGCTACACTCATTGGTCCACATACATCGGTATGTATGATTTCCAATAAGTCTGTAGCTCGCTCCATAATACCAGAGAATGGAGTCTTAGTCATTTTTCCCATTAGACATGCTTCGCACCTATCAAGTGACTCAAAGTCAAGTGATTCAAGTAATCCATCGGTATGGAGTTTCTTCATGCGTTTCACTCCAATATGACCAATACGACAGTGCCACATATAAGTAGAATTATCATTCAATTTAATTCGCTTAGCATCAATGTTATGAATATGTGTATCACTACTATCGAGATCTAACAGAAATAAACCATTCTTTCAGGTGCTCGACCATAAAAGATATTATTCATAAAAGTAGAACAACCATTATTCTCAGACTTGAATGAATAACCGTCTTGCATTAAACAAGATCCAGATATAATGTTCATGCTCAACGCGGGTACAAAATAACAATTATTGAGGTTTAAAACTAATCCCGAAGGTAGATGTAGAGGAAGTGTGCCGACAACAATCACATCGACTTTGGATCCATTTCCAACGCGCATCGTCACTTCATCCTTTAATAGTCTTTGTTTATTCTTTAGTTCCTGTTTCGAGTTACAAATATGAGCAACCGAACCAGTATCAAATACCCAGGTACTAGTACGAGAACCAGTAAGATAAACATCTATAACATGTATATCAGATATACCTTCTTTCTTCTTCTTGACAAGGCCGCTCTTCAGATCCACCAAATACTTGGAGCAATTACGCTTCCAGTGTCCCATCTCCTTGCAGTAATAGCACTCAGCATCAAGCTTAGGGCCAGTCTTAGGTTTCACAGGAGGCGTGGCAGCTTTCTTACCACCCTTCTTGAATTTTCCTTTAGACTTGCCCTGTTTCTTGAAACTGGTGGTCTTGTTGACCATCAACACTTGGTGCTCTTTCTTGATCTCAATCTCAGCAGCTTTAAGCATGGAGAAGAGTTCGGGTAACTCTTTGTTCATGTTCTGCATATTGTAGTTCATCACACAGTTCTTGTAACTAGGTGGCAGTGATTGAAGGATACGATTAATCCCCAGTCTGTTAGGAATAACTATTTCCAAGTCACTGAGTTTCTTCGCATGCCCGGTCATAATGAGCATGTGCTCACTGATGTCTACTTCCCCCTCCTTTTCCTGTAGACAGTGTTGGGCCTCCAAGAGCAGAGGTTTGTAGAACAGCAGCAAGTTTTCCCTTAAGTGGATCACCCAAGGTTTATCGAACTCAGGGAGGAAGAGGTCAAAGATATCCCTCTCATGCAACCCCTGCAACCACAAAGCAAGAAGTCTCTTGTGTCCCCAACACACCTAATAGGTGCACTAGTTCGGCGAAGAGATAGTGAAATACAGGTGGTATGAATATATATGAGCAGAGTAGCAACGGTGCCGGAAAATAGCTTGCTGGCGTGTAGTTGATGGTGGTAGTATTGCAGCAGTAGTAACGCGATAGAAACGATAAACAAGCAGCGATAGCGATATTTAAGAACAAGGCCTAGGGATTACACTTTCACTAGTGGACACTCTCAACATTGATCACATAACGGAATAGATAAATGCATACTCTACACTCTTGTTGGATGATGAACACATTGCGTAGGATTACACGAACCCTCAATGCCGGAGTTAACAAGCTCCACAATTAATGTTCATATTTTAGTAACCTTATAGTGCAAGATAGATCAACATAACCAAATAGATCACATCAATACCATCATAGTAATAGTTAACTTCACAATCCACAAGAGATCATGATCATAGCCTACGACAAGAACCACATGGTGCACACACTAGTCACCTTTACACCATGCAGGAGGAATAGAATACTTTAATAACATCACTAGAGTAGCACATAGATAAATTGTGATACAAACTCATATGAATCTCAATCATGTAAAGCAGCTCATGAGATTATTGTATTGAGGTACATGGGAGAGAGATGAACCACATAGCTACCGGTACAGCCCCGAGCCTCGATGGAGAACTACTCCCTCCTCATGGGAGCAGCATCGGTGATGAAGATGGCGGTGGAGATGGCAGCGGTGTCGATGGAGAAGCCTTCCGGGGGCACTTCCCCGCTCCGGCAGCGTGCCAGAACAGAGACTCCTGTCCCCCAGATCTTGGCGTCGCGATGGCGGCGGCTCTGGAAGGTTTCTGTGGGTTTCGTCAATTGGTGTCGAAGTTTTAGGTCACGACGGCTTAAATAGGCGAAGAATCGGAGTCGGAGGGGCCACGGGCTGCCCAAACCATAGGGGGGCGCGCCCCCTGGCCGCGCCGGGGTGTGGTTTGGTGGCCCTGTCCCCCTTCTCTGGCGGTTCTCGTGTGTTCGGGATGCTTCCGGTGAAAATAGGAACTTGGGCGTTGATTTCGTCCGATTCGAGAATATTTCGTTACTAGGATTTCGAAACCAAAAACAGCAGAAAACGGAACCGGCACTTCGGCATCTTGTTAATAGGTTAGTTCCGGAAAATGCACGAATATGACATAAAGTGTGCATAAAACATGTAGATAACATCAATAATGTGGCATGGAACATAAGAAATTATCGATACGTCGGAGACGTATCAGCATCCCCAAGCTTAGTTACGCTCGTCCCGAGCAGGTAAAATGATAACACAGATAATTTCTGGAGTGACATGCCATCATAATCTTGATCATACTATTTGTAAAGCATATGTAGTGAATGCAGCGATCAAAACAATGGTAATGACATGAGTAAATAACTGAATCATAAAGCAAAGACTTTTCATGAATAGTACTTCGATACAAGCATCAATAAGTCTTGCATAAAAGTTAACTCATAAAGCAATAATTCAAAGTAAAGGCATTGAAGCAACACAATGGAAGATTAAGTTTCAGCGGTTGCTTTCAACTTGTAACATGTATATCTCATGGATAATTGTCAATGCAAAGCAATATAACAAATGCAATATGCAAGTATGTAGGAATCAATGCACAGTTCACACAAGTGTTTGCTTCTTGAGATGGAGAGAAATAGGTGAACTGACTCAACAATAAAAGTAAAAGAATGGTCCTCCATAGAGGAAAAGCATCGATTGCTATATTTGTGCTAGAGCTTTTATTTTGAAAACATGAAACAATTTTGTCAACGGTAGTAATAAAGCATATGAGTTATGTAAATTATATCTTACAAGTTGCAAGCCTCATGCATAGTATACTAATAGTGCCCGCACCTTGTCCTAATTAGCTTGGACTACCGGATCATCGCAATGCACATGTTTTAACCAAGTGTCACAAAGGGGTACCTCTATGCCGCTTGTACAAAGGTCTAAGGAGAAAGCTCGCATTGGATTTCTCGCTATTGATTATTCTCAACTTAGACATCCATACCGGGACAACATAGACAACAGATAATGGACTCCTCTTTTATGCATAAGCATGTAACAACAATTAATAATTTTCTCATATGAGATTGAGGATATATGTCCAAAACTGAAACTTCCACCATGAATCATGGCTTTAGTTAGCGGCCCAATGTTCTTCTCTAACAATATGCATGCTTAACCATAAGGTGGTAGATCACTCTTACTTCAGACAAGACGAACATGCATAGCAACTCACATGAAATTCAACAAAGAGTAGTTGATGGCGTCCCCAGTGAACATGGTTATCGCACAACAAGCAACTTAATATGAGATAAAGTGCATAATTACATATTCAATACCACGATAGTTTTTAAGCTATTTGTCCCATGAGCTATATATTGCAAAGGTGAATGATGGAATTTTAAAGGTAGCACTCAAGCAATTTACTTTGGAATGGCGGAGAAATACCATGTAGTAGGTAGGTATGGTGGACACAAATGGCATAGTGGTTGGCTCAAGGATTTGGATGCATGAGAAGTACTCCCTCTCGATACAAGGCTTAGGCTAGCAAGGTTTATTTGAAACAAACACAAGGATGAACCGGTGCAGCAAAACTCACATAAAAGACATATTGTAAACATTATAAGACTCTACACCGTCTTCCTTGTTGTTCAAACTCAATACTAGAAATTATCTAGACTTTAGAGAAACCAAATATGCAAACCAAATTAGCAAGCTCTAGGTGTTTCTTCATTAATGGGTGCAAAGTATATGATGCAAGAGCTTAAACATGAGCACAACAATTTCCAAGTATCATATTATCCAAGACATTATAGCAATTTACTACATGTCTCATTTTCCAATTCCAACCATATAACAATTTAACGAAGAAGAAACTTCACCATGAATATTATGAGTAAAGCCTAAGGACATACTTGTCCATATGCTACAGCGGAGCGTGTCTCTCTCCCACACAAGCATGATGTAATCCAATTTATTCAAACACAAACAAAAATAAAAGCATACAGACGCTCCAAGTAAAGCACATAAGATGTGACCGAATAAAAATATAGTTTCAAGAGAAGGAACCCGATAATTTGTCGATGAAGAAGGGGATGCCTTGGGCATCCCCAAGCTTAGACGCTTGAGTCTTCTTGATATATGCAGGGGTGAACCACCGGGGCATCCCCAAGCTTAGAGCTTTCACTCTTCTTGATCATAGTATATCATCCTCCTCTCTTGACCCTTGAAAACTTCCTTCACACCAAACTTCTCATAAACTTCATTAGAGGGGTTAGTACATAATCAAAAACTCACATGTTCAGAGGTGACACAATCATTCTTAACACTTCTAGACATTGCTCAAAGCTACTTGGAAGGTAATGGAACAAAGAAATCCACCCAACACAGCGAAAGAAGCAATGCGAAATAAAAGGCAGAATCTGTCAAAACAGAACAGTCCGTAAAGACGAATTTTTAATAAATACTTCCGTTGCTCAGATCAGAAAACTCAAAACTAATGAAAGTTGTGTACATATCTGAGGAACACGCACGTAAATTAGCATATTTTTCTGAGTTTTCTACAGAGAAAACAGCCCAGATTCGTGACAGATAGAAATCTGTTTCTGCGCAGAAATCCAAATCTAGTATCAACCTTCGATTAGAGGCTTCACTTGGCACAACAAAACACAAAACTAAGATAAGGAGAGGTTGCTACAGTGGTAAACAACTTCCAAGACACAAATATAAAACAAAGTACTGTAGCAAAATAACACATGGGTTATCTCCCAAGAAGTTCTTTCTTTATAGCCATTAAGATGGGCTCAGCAGTTTTGATGATGCACTCGCAAGAAATAGTATTTGAAGCAAAAAGAGAGCATCAAGAGGCAAATTGAAAACACATTTAAGCCTAACATGCTTCCTATGCAAAGGAATCTTGTAAATAAACAAGTTCATGAAGAGCAAAGTAACAAGCATAGGAAGATAAAACAAGTGTAGCTTCAAAAATTTCAGCACATAGAGAGGTATTTTAGTAACATGAAAATTTTTACAACCATATTTTCCTCTCTCATAATAACTTTCAGTAGGAACATGAGCAAACTCAACAATATAACTATCACATAAAGCATTCTTATCATGAGTCTCATGCATAAAATTATTACTACTCCCAACATAAGCATAATCAATTTTATTAGTTGTAGTGGGAGCAAATTCAACAAAGTAGCTATCATTATTATTCTCATCATCAAATATAGGAGGCATATTGTAATCATAATCAAATTTATCCTCCATAACAGGTGGTACCAAAAGACTACTATCATTATAATCATCATAAATAGGAGGCAAAGTATCATCAAAGAAAATTTTCTCCTCAATGCTTGGGGGACTAAAAAGATCATGAAAACCAGCTTCCCCAAGCTTAGAACTTTCTATATTATTATCAACAATGGTGTTCAAAGTGTTCATACTAATATTACTACCGAGCATGCAAATAAGATTCCATAGGTTTTTTAATTTTCGCATCAAACAATCCATGTTTTAAATCAGGAAATAGAATAAGAAGCTCATTCTTGTCCATTATGCCAAACTAGTGTAAACAAGAAACAAAAAGTTGCAATTGCAGGATCTAAAGGAAATAGCTTCGAGTACTTACGGCGGCACCGGAAAATAGCTTGGTAGCCGAGGTCCGGAGTGTGAGTACCTTTTACCTTTCCTCCCCGGCAACGGCGCCAGAAAATAGCTTGATGTCTACGCCCCCTCCTTTTCCTGTAGACAGTGTTGGGCCTCCAAGAGCAGAGGTTTGTAGAACAGCAGCAAGTTTTCCCTTAAGTGGATCACCCAAGGTTTATCGAACTCGGGGAGGAAGAGGTCAAAGATATCCCTCTCATGCAACCCCGCAACCACAAAGCAAGAAGTCTCTTGTGTCCCCAACACACCTAATAGGTGCACTAGTTCGGCGAAGAGATAGTGAAATACGGGTGGTATGAATATATATGAGCAGTAGCAACGGTGCCGGAAAATAGCTTGTCGGCGTGTAGTTGATGGTGGTAGTATTGCAGCAGTAGTAACACAGTAAAACGAGTAAACAAGCGAGCGATAGCGATATTTAGGAACAAGGCCTAGGGATTACACTTTCACTAGTGGACACTCTCAACATTGATCACATAACAGAATAGATAAATGCATACTCTACACTCTTGTTGGATGATGAACACATTGCGTAGGATTACACGAACCCTCAATGCCGGAGTTAACAAGCTCCACAATTCAATGTTCATATTTAAGTAACCTTAGAGTGTAAGATAGATCAATACGACTAAACCAAGTACTAACGTAGCATGCACACTGTCACCTTCATGCTAAGAAAGGAGGAATAGATCACATCAATACCATCATAGCAATAGTTAACTTCGCAATCTACAAGAGATCATGATCATAGCATAAACCAAGTACTAACACGGATGCACACACTGTCACCATTACACCGTGCAGGAGGAATAAAACTACTTTAATAACATCACTAGAGTAGCACATAGATAAATTGTGATACAAAATATATTGCAATCATAAAGAGATATAAATAAGCACTTCACTATGCCATTCATCAGTGAATAAGTATTCTGTGAAATATAGCCTAAGAGACCCACACGGTGCACACACTGTCACCTTTACACACGTGGGACAAGGAGTCTCCGGAGATCACATAAGTAAAATTCACTTGACTAGCATAACGACATCTAGATTACAAGCATCATCATATGAATCTCAATCATGTAAGGCAGCTCATGAGATTATTGTATTGAAGTACATAGGAGAGAGATGAACCACATAGCTACCGGTACAGCCCCGAGCCTCGATGGAGAACTACTCCTCCTCATGGGAGCAAGCAGCGGTGATGAAGATGGCAGGTGGAGATGGCAGCGGTGTCGATGGAGAAGCCTTCCGGGGCACTTCCCCGTTCCGGCGGCGTGCCGGAACAGAGACTCCTGTCCCCCAGATCTTGGCTTCGCGATGGCGGCGGCTCTGGAAGGTTTCTGTGGGTTTCGTCAAACGTATCAGGGTTTTCGCGATGGAGGCTTTAAATAGGCGAAGAGGCGGCGCCAGAGGGTCGACGGGGTGCCCACACCATAGGGTGGCGCGGGCCCCCCTAGCCGCGCCGGCCTAGGGTTTGGTGGGCATGTGCCCCCTCCCTGGTGGCTCTCGGGTGTTCTGGATGCTTCCGGGCAAAATAGGAACCTGGGCGTTGATTTCGTCCAATTCCGAGAATATTTCTTTACTAGGATTTCTGAAACCAAAAACAGCAGAAAACAGGAACTGGCACTTCGGTATCTTGTTAATAGGTTAGTTCCAGAAAATGCACGAATATGACATAAAGTGTGCATAAAATATGTAGATAACATCAATAATGTGGCATGGAACATAAGAAATTATCGATACGTCGGAGACGTATCAGTGATCACACGAACCAAATCCATCACACCAAGTCCGATCATCATGAGACAAGATGTAACTTCAATGGCGAACATTCAAAGTGTTCATCATATCAATCATATGATTCATGCTCTACCTTTCGGTATCACGTGTTCCGAGACCATGTCTGTACATGCTAGGCTCGTCAAGGCCACCTTAGTATCCGCATGTGCAAAGCTGGCTTGCACCCGTTGTATGCACTTGTTGAGTCTATCACACCCGATCATCACGAGATGCTTCGAAACGACAAGTCTTGGCAACGGTGCTACTAAGGATGAACACTTTATTATCTTGATATTTTAGTGAGAGGGATCATCTTATAATGCTACCGTCGCGATCTAAGCAAAATAAGATGCATAAAAGGATTAACATCACATGCAGTTCATATGTGATATGATATGGCCCTTTTGTCTTTGCGCCTTTGATCTTTATCTCCAAAGCACGGACATGATCTCCATCATCAACGGGCATGATCTCCATCATCGTCGTCGTAGCGTCAAGGTCAATGGCGCCGTCTTCATGATTGTTCTCCCATGTAGCAACTATTACAACTTCTTTGAAATACTACTCAACATGAAATTTAAAGACAACCATAAGGCTCCTGCCGGTTGCCACAATACAATAATGATAATCTCATACATATTCATCATCACATTATGGCCATATCACATCACCAAACCCTGCAAAAACAAGTTAGACGTCTCTAATTTGGTTTGCATATTTTACGTGGTTTAGGGTTTTCGAGAGAGATCTAATCTACCTACGAACATGAACCACAACGGTGATACTAGTGTTGTCAATAGAAGAGTAAATTGAATCTTCACTATAGTAGGAGAGACAGACACCCGCAAAACCAATTATGCATACAAGTTGCATGTCGAGCGTGGAGCAAATCTCATGAACGCGGTCATGTAAAGTTAGCCCGAGCCGCTTCATCCCACTATGGCACAAAGATGCAAAGTACTCAAACTAAAGACAACATAAGCATCAACGCCCACAAACCATTGTGTTCTACTCGTGCAACCATCTATGCATAGACACGGCTCTGATACCATTGTAGGGATACGTTGCATAGAAAACAAAAAATTTCCTACCGCGAGAACGCAAACCAAGCCAAGATGCAATCTAGAAGACGGGAGCAACGAGGGGATGAACGAGTCTCACCCTTGAAGAATTCCAAAGCCTACAAGATGAGGCTCTTGTTGCTGCGGTAGATGATCACTTGCCGCTTTCAAAAGCACGTAGAAGATCTTGACGGTGCCACAATCGGGCAGCACCTCCGTACTCGGTCACACGTTCGGTGTTGATGAAGACGACGTACTTCTCCCCATCCCAGAGGGCAGCGGAAGTAGTAGCTCCTCCTTGAATCCGGCAACACGATGGCGTGGTGGCGGTGTCGATGGAGATCTCTGGCGGAGCTTCGCTAAGCATTGCGGGAGAGGTGGAGGAGAGGGGGCGGCTAGGGTTTGGGAGAGAGGGAGGTGGCCGGCCACTATGGGGGGTGCGGCCACAATGGCTTTGGTGTGGCCGGCCCCCTCCCCTTGCTCCTCATTATATAGGTGGAACCCCCAAGTGTTGGACTACAAGTCTTCAAATAAGACCCCAACCCAAAACCTTCCATGTGTAGGGAAACCTACCCAAGGTGGGTGATACGTCTCCGACGTATCGATAATTTCTTGTGTTCCATGCCACATTATTGATGATATCTACATGTTTTATGCACACTTTATGTCATATTCATGCATTTTCTGGAACTAACCTATTAACAAGATGCCGAAGTGCCGCTTGTCTGTTTTACTGCTGTTTTTGGTTTCGAAATCCTAGTAACGAAATATTCTCGGAATTGGACGAAATCAACGCCCAGGGTCCTATTTTGCCACGAAGCTTCCAGAAGACCGAAGAGGAGACGAAGTGGGGCCACGAGGCGGCCACACCCTAGGGCGGCGCGGCCTGGCCCTTGGCCGCGCCGACCTGTGGTGTGGGGCCCTCATGTGGCCCCCTGACCTGCCCTTCCGCCTACTTAAAGCCTCCGTCGCGAAACCCCCGCACCGAGAGCCACGATACGGAAAACCTTCCGGAGACGCCGCCGCCGCCAATCCCATCTCGGGGATTCAGGAGATCGCCTCCGGCACCCTCGCCGGAGAGGGGAATCATCTCCCGGAGGACTCTACGCCGCCATGGTCGCCTCCGGAGTGATGTGTGAGTAGTCTACCCCTGGACTATGGGTCCATAGCGGTAGCTAGATGGTTGTCTTCTCCCCATTGTGCTTAATTGTCGGGTCTTGTGAGCTGCCGAACATGATCAAGATCATCTATCTGTAATTCTATATGTTGCGTTTGTTGGGATCCGATGAATAGAGAATACTTGTTATGTTGATTATCAATTTATATCTATGTGTTGTTTATGATCTTGCATGCTCTCCGTTACTAGTAGATGCTCTCGGCCAAGTAGATGCTTGTAACTCCAAGAGGGAGTATTTATGCTCGATAGTGGGTTCATGTCTCCGTGAATGCGGGGAGTGACATAAACCTCTAAGATTATGGATGTCTTGTTGCCACTAGGGATAAAACATTGGTGCTATGTTCGAGGATGTAGTTACTGATTACATTACGCGCAATACTTAATGCAATTGTCTCGTTGTTAGCAACTTAATACTGGAGGGGTTCGGATGATAACCTTGAAGGTGGACTTTTTAGGCATAGATGCATGCTGGATAGCGGTCTATGTACTTTGTCGTAATGCCCAATTAAATCTCACAATACTCATCATAATATGTATGTGCATGGTCATGCCCTCTTTATTTGTCAATTGCCCAACCGTAATTTGTTCACCCAACATGCTCGTTTATCATATGGGAGAGACACCTCTAGTGAACTGTGGACCCCGGTCCAATTCTCTATACTTGAAATACAATCTACTGCAATACTTGTTTTATTGTTTTACGCAAACAATCATCTTCCACACAATACGGTTAATCCTTTGTTACAGCAAGCCGGTGAGATTGACAACCTCACTGTTTCGTTGGGGCAAAGTACTTTGGTTGTGTTGTGCAGGTTCCACGTTGGCGCCGGAATCCCGGTGTTGCGCCGCACTACATCCCGCCGCCATCAACCTTCAACGTGCTTCTTGACTCCTACTGGTTCGATTAAACCTTGGTTTCTTATCGAGGGAAACTTGCCGCTGTGCGCATCACACCTTCCTCTTGGGGTTCCCAACGGACGTGTCAACTACACGCATCAAGCAAATTTCCGGCGCCGTTGCTCGGTGAGATCAAGACACGCTGCAAGGGGAGTCTCCACATCCCAATCTCTTTACTTTGTTTTTGTCTTGCTTAGTTTTATTTACTACTTTGTTTGCTGCACTAAATCAAAATACAAAAAAATTAGTTGCTAGTTTTACTTTATTTGTTATCTCGTTTGCTATATCAAAAACACAAAAAAATTAGTTACTCGCATTTACTTTATCTAGTTTGCTTTATTTACTACTGCTAAAATGGCTACCCCTGAAAATACTAAGTTGTGTGACTTCACAACCACAAATAATAATGCTTTCTTATGCACACCTATTGCTCCACTCGCTACTACAGCGAGAATTCTTTGAAATTAAACCCGCTTTCATCGAATCTTGTTATGCGAGAGCAATTTTCTGGTGTTAGTTCCGATGATGCTGCTGCCCATCTTAATAATTTTGTTGAACTATGTGAAATGCAAAAATATAAAGATGTAGATGGTGACATTATAAAATTAAAATTGTTCCCTTTCTCATTAAGAGGAAGAGCTAAAGATTGGTTGCTATCTCTGCCTAAGAATAGTATTGATTCATGGACTAAATGCAAGGATGCTTTTATTGGTAGATATTATCCCCCTGCTAAAATTATATCTTTGAGGAGTAGCATAATGAATTTTAAACAATTAGATACTGAGCATGTTGCACAAGCATGGGAAAGAATGAAATCTTTGGTTAAAAATTGCCCAACCCATGGACTGACTACTTGGATGATCATCCAAACCTTCTATGCAGGACTAAATTTTTCTTCGCGGAATTTATTGGATTCAGCTGCTGGAGGTACCTTTATGTCCATCACTCTTGGTGAAGCAACAAAGCTTCTCGATAATATGATGATCAATTACTCTGAATGGCACACGAAAAGAGCTCCACAAGGTAAGAAGATAAATTCTGTCGAAGAAACCTCTTCCTTGAGTGATAAGATTGATGCTATTATGTCTATGCTTGTGAATGATAGGACTAATGTTGATCCTAATAATGTTCCGTTAGCTTCATTGGTTGCACAAGAAGAACATGTTGATGTAAACTTCATTAAAAATAATAATTTCAACAACAATGCTTATCGGAACAATTCTAGTAATAACTATAGGCCATATCCTTATAATAATGGCAACGGCTATGGTAATTCTTATGGGAATTCTTACAAAAATAATAGGAATACACCCCCTGGACTTGAAGCTATGCTTAAAGAATTTATTAGTACACAAACTGCCTTTAACAAATCTGTTGAGGAAAAACTCAATAAAATTGATATTCTCGCTTCTAAGGTTGATAGTCTTGCCTCGATGTTGATCTTTTGAAATCGAAAGTTATGCCTAATAGGGATATTGAAAATAAAATTGTTACTACAGCAAATGCCATCCAAGTTAGAATTAATGAGAATATAAGATTGATGGCCGAATTGCGCGCTAGGTGGGATAGAGAAGAAAATGAAAAACTAGCTAAAGAGAAAAATGTAGCTAAAGTTTGGACTATTACCACCACAAGTAATGCTAATGCTACACATGTTGCTGCACCTCCTACTAATACTAATAAAAGAATTGGTGTTAGCAATGTTTCCACTTCTAATGCAAAGCGCAGAAACTGCTCGAAACTGCTAAAACTGTTGAAACTGCTCGTGATAAAACTCGCTGAAATTTTTTCCAACATTGGGGATGATGATCCCATTGCTTTAGATTATAATGGTTTGAATTTTGATGATTGCCACATCTCTGAAGTTATAAAGTTCTTGCAAAAACTTGCTAAAAGTCCTAATGCTAGTGCTATAAATTTGGCTTTCACGCAACATATTACAAATGCTCTCATAAAAGCTAGAGAAGAGAAACTAGAACGCGAAGCCTCTATTCCTAGAAAGCTAGAGGATGGTTGGGAGCCCATCATTAAGATGAAGATCAAAGATTTTGATTGTAATGCTTTATGTGATCTTGGTGCAAGTATTTCGTTATGCCTAAGAAAATCTATAATATGCTTGACTTGCCACCGCTGAAAAATTGTTATTTGGATGTTAATCTTGCTGATCATTCTACAAAGAAACCTTTGGGGAAAATTGATAATGTTCGCATTACCGTTAACAATAACCTTGTCCCCATTGATTTTGTTGTCTTGGATATTGAATGCAATGCATCTTGTCCCATCATATTGGGAAGACCTTTTCTTCGAACTGTTGGTGCTATCATTGATATGAAGGAAGGTAATATAAAATATCAATTTCCTCTCAAGAAAGGTATGGAACACTTCCCTAGAAAGAGAATGAAGTTACCTTTTGATTCTATTATTAGAACAAATTATGATGTTGACACTTCGTCTCTTGATAATACTTGATACACACTTTCTGCGCCTAGCTGAAAGGCGTTAAAGAAAAGCGCTTATGGGAGACAACCCATGGTTTTTACTACAGTATTTTTGTTTTATATTTGTGTCTTGGAAGTTGTTTACTACTGTAGCAACCTCTCCTTATCTTAGTTTAGTGTTTTGTTGTGCTAAGTAAAGTCGTTGATAGTAAAGTTCATACTAGATTTGGATTACTGCGCAGAAACAGATTTCTTTGCTGTCACGAATCTGGGCTGTTTTCTCTGTAGGTAACTCAGAAAATTATGCCAATTTACGTGAGTAATCCTCAGATATGTACGCAACTTTCATTCAATTTGAGCATTTTCATTTGAGCAAGTCTGGTTCCTCGATAAAATTCGTCAATACGAACTGTTCTGTTTTGACAGATTCTGCCTTTTATTTCGCATTGCCAGTTTTGTTATGTTCGATGGATATTTCGATTCCATTGACTTTCAGTAGCTTTGTGCAATGTTCAGAAGTGTTAAGAATGATTATGTCACCTCTGAACATGTATATTTTGATTGTGCACTAACCCTCTAATGAGTTGTTCTAAGTTTGGTGTGGAGGAAGTTTTCAAGGATCAAGAGAGGGAGATGATACAACATGATCAAGGAGAGTGAAAGCTCTAAGCTTGGGGATGCCCCGGTAGTTCACCCCTGCATATATCAAGAAGACTCAAGCGTCTAAGCTTGGGGATGCCCAAGGCATCCCCTTCTTCATCGACAACATTATCAGGTTCCTCCCCTGAAACTATATTTTTATTCCATCACATCTTATGTGCTTTTCTTGGAGCGTCGGTTTGTTTTTGTTTTTGTTTTGTTTGAATAAAATGGATCCTAGCATTCACTTTGTGGGAGAGAGACACGCTCCGCTGTAGCATATGGACAAGTATGTTCTTAGGCTCTACTCATAGTATTCATGGCGAAGTTTCTTCTTCGTTAAATTGTTATATGGTTGGAATTGGAAAATGATACATGTAGTAAATTGCTATAATGTCTTGGATAATGTGATACTTGGCAATTGTTGTGCTCATGTTTAATCTCTTGCATCATATACTTTGCACCCATTAATGAAGAAATACATAGAGCATGCTAAAATTTGGTTTGCATATTTGGTCTCTCTAAGGTCTAGATAATTTCTAGTATTGAGTTTGAACAACAAGGAAGACGGTGTAGAGTCTTATAATGTTTTCAATATGTCTTTTATGTGAGTTTTGATGCACCGCTTCATCCTTGTGTTTGTTTCAAATAACCTTGCTAGCCTAAATCTTGTATCGAGAGGGAATACTTCTCATGCATCCAAAATACTTGAGCCAACCACTATGCCATTTGTGTCCACCATACCTACCTACTACATGGTATTTCTCCGCCATTCCAAAGTAAATTGCTTGAGTGCTACCTTTAAATTTCCATTCTCCACCTTTACAATATATAGCTCATGGGACAAATAGCTTAAAAACTATTGTGGTATTGAATATGTACTTATGCACTTTATCTCTTATTAAGTTGCTTGTTGTGCGATAACCATGTTCACTCGGGGACGCCATCAACTATTCTTTGTTGAATATCATGTGAGTTGCTATGCATGTTCGTCTTGTCTCGAAGTAAGAGCGATCTACCACCTTATGGTTAGAGCATGCATATTGTTAGAGAAGAACATTGGGCCGCTAACTAAAGCCATGATCCATGGTGGAAGTTTCAGTTTTGGACAATATCCTCAATCTCAAATGAGAAAATTAATTGTTGATACATGCTTATGCATAAAAGAGGAGCCTGAGGTTGGGTGGTTAGGAGGGTGGTTGTACCCCTAGCCCACCAGAGTTCAAACCCCAGGTTTGACATCTGTGTGTCTCATAACGGCGGAATATTCATTCAGTGGGAGGCGACGTTCCCGTCGACGACGAGGCGCCTGTGGTGACTTCGTCAATTTCAAGATCCAATCCGCCAGCTCAGTCTTTCGGAGGTGCTCATAGGGGTAGGGTGTGCGTGTGTGCGTTCATAGGGGTGAGTGTATGCGCGTGTATGTGGGCGTCTACGTTTGTACTGTGTTTCTCAAAAAAAAAAAAAAAAAAAAGAGGAGCCCATTATCTGTTGTCTATGTTGTCCCGCTATGGATGTCTAAGTTGTGAATAATCAATAGCGAGAAATCCGATGCGAGCTTTCTCCTTAGACTTTTGTACAGGCGGCATAGAGGTACCCCTTTGTGACACTTGGTTAAAACATGTGCATTGCGATGATCCGGTAGTCCAAGCTAATTAGGACAAGGTGCGGGCACTATTAGTATACTATGCATGAGGCTTGCAACTTGTAAGATATAATTTACATGATACATATGCTTTATTACTACCGTTGACAAAATTGTTTCATGTTTTCAAAATAAAAGCTCTAGCACAAATATAGCAATCGATGCTTTTCCTCTATGGAGGACCATTCTTTTTGCTTTTATGTTGAGTCAGTTCACCTATTTCTCTCCACCTCAAGAAGCAAACACTTGTGTGAACTGTGCATTGATTCATACATACTTGCATATTGCACTTATTATATTACTCTATGTTGACAATTATCCATGAGATATGCGTGTTATAAGTTGAAAGCAACCGCTGAAACTTAATCTTCCTTTGTGTTGCTTCAATGCTTTTACTTTGAATTATTGCTTTATGAGTTAACTCTTATGCAAGACTTATTGATGCTTGTCTTGAAGTACTATTCATGAAAAGTCTTTGCTATATGATTCACTTGTTTACTCATGTCATATACATTGTTTTGATCGCTGCATTCACTACATATGCTTACAAATAGTATGATCAAGGTTATGATGGCATGTCACTCCAGAAATTATCTTTGTTATCGTTTTACCTGCTCGGGACGAGCAGAACTAAGCTTGGGGATGCTATACGTCTCCGACGTATCGATAATTTCTTGTGTTCCATGCCACATTATTGATGATATCTACATGTTTTATGCACACTTTATGTCATATTCGTGCATTTTACTGGAACTAACCTATTAACAAGATGCCGAAGTGCCGATTCTTGTTTTCTGCTGTTTTTGGTTTCAGAAATCCTAGTAACGAAATATTCTCGGAATTGGACGAAATCAACGCCCAGGGTCCTATTTTGCCACGAAGCTTCCAGAAGACCGAAGAGGAGACGAAGTGGGGCCACGAGGCGGCCACACCCTAGGGCGGCGCGGCCTGGCCCTTGGCCGCGCCGACCTGTGGTGTGGGGCCCTCGTGTGGCCCCCTGACCTGCCCTTCCGCCTGCTTAAAGCCTCCGTCGCGAAACCCCCGATGCCGAGAGCCACGATACGGAAAACCTTCCGGAGACGCCGCCGCCGCCAATCCCATCTCGGGGGATTCGGGAGATCGCCTCCGGCACCCTGCCGGAGAGGGGAATCATCTCCCGGAGGACTCTACGCCGCCATGGTCGCCTCCGGAGTGATGTGTGAGTAGTCTACCCCTGGACTATGGGTCCATAGCAGTAGCTAGATGGTTGTCTTCTCCCCATTGTGCTTAATTGTCGGGTCTTGTGAGCTGCCGAACATGATCAAGATCATCTATCTGTAATTCTATATGTTGCGTTTGTTGGGATCCGATGAATAGAGAATACTTGTTATGTTGATTATCAATTTATATCTATGTGTTGTTTATGATCTTGCATGCTCTCCGTTACTAGTAGATGCTCTGGCCAAGTAGATGCTTGTAACTCCAAGAGGGAGTATTTATGCTCGATAGTGGGTTCATGTCTCCGTGAATGCGGGGAGTGACGAAACCTCTAAGATTATGGATGTGATGTTGCCACTAGGGATAAAACATTGGTGCTATGTTCGAGGATGTAGTTACTTGGTTACATTACGCGCAATACTTAATGCAATTGTCTGTTGTTAGCAACTTAATACTGGAGGGGTTCGGATGATAACACTGAAGGTGGACTTTTTAGGCATAGATGCATGCTTGGATAGCGGTCTATGTACTTTGTCGTAATGCCCAATTAAATCTCACAATACTCATCATAATATGTATGTGCATGGTCATGCCCTCTTTATTTGTCAATTGCCCAAGCTGTAATTTGTTCACCCAACATGCTGTTTATCATATGGGAGAGACACCTCTAGTGAACTGTGGACCCCGGTCCAATTCTCTATACTTGAAATACAATCTACTGCAATACTTGTTTTACTTGTTTTACGCAAACAATCATCTTCCACACAATACGGTTAATCCTTTGTTACGGCAAGCCGGTGAGATTGACAACCTCATCTGTTTCGTTGGGGCAAAGTACTTTGGTTGTGTTGTGCAGGTTCCACGTTGGCGCCGGAATCCCTGGTGTTGCGCCGCACTACATCCCGCCGCCATCAACCTTCAATGTGCTTCTTGACTCCTACTGGTTCGATTAAATCTTGGTTTCTTACTGAGGGAAACTTGCCGCTGTGCGTATCACACCTTCCTCTTGGGGTTCCCAACGGACGTGTCAACTACACGCATCAGTGGGATTCCCACCTCAAGTGGGACTCCCACCCTTCCATGAGGAGGAGGTGGCCAGCCACCTTAGGTGGAGTCCACCTGGGACTCCACCCCTAGGGTTGGCCGGCCATGTGTGGTGGAGTCCCTTCGGGACTCCGCCTTCCAAAGTGATTTCTTCCGGACTTTTCTAGAACCTTCTAGAACCTTCCATAAATGCACCGGATCATTTCCAAACTTGGAATATGACTTCCTATATATGAATCTTATTCTCGGACCATTCCGGAACTCCTCGTGATGTCCGGGATTCCATCCGAGACTTCGAACAATACTTCGAACTCCATTCCATATTCAAGTTCTACTATTACAACATCAAACCTTAAGTGTGTCACCCTATGGTTCGCGAACTATGTGGACATGGTTGAGAACTCTCTCCGACCAATAACCAATAGCAGGATCTGGAGATCCATAATGCCTCCCACATATTCAACGATGACTTTAGTGATCGAATGAACCATTCACATACGATACCAATTCCCTTTGTCACGCGATATTTTACTTGTTCGAGGTTTGATCATCGGTATCTCTCTATACCTTGTTCAACCTCGTTTCCTGACAAGTACTCTTTACTCGTACCGTGGTATGTGGTCTCTTATGAACTTATTCATATGCTTGCAATCTATTATACGACATTCCACCGAGAGGGCCCAGAGTATATCTATCCGTCATCGGGATGGAAAAATCCCACTGTTGATCCATATGCCTCAACTCATACTTTCCGGATACTTAATCCCACCTTTATAACCACCCATTTACGCAGTGGCGTTTGATGTAATCAAAGTACCTTTCCGGTATAAGTGATTTACATGATCTCATGGTCGAAAGGACTAGGTAACTATGTATCGAAAGCTTATAGCAAATAACTTAATGACGTGATCTTATGCTACGCTTAATTGGGTGTTTCCATTACATCATTCATATAATGATATAACCTTGTTATTAATAACATCCAATGTTCATGATTATGAAACTAATCATCTATTAATCAACAAGCTAGTTAAGAGGCTTACTAGGGACTCATTGTTGTTTACATAACACACATGTATCAATGTTTCGGTTAATACAATTATAGCATGGTATATAAACATTTATCATAAACACAAAGATATATAATAACCACTTTTATTATTGCCTCTTGGGCATATCTCCAACACAAAGATCAAAGGCTCAGTTCCTTTTGGAAGGAGATTCGAATACGAAATACTTTCATGGCGTCGCCAATGGTAGACACCAGAAGAAACTCATTCATTCTCTTGCCCAATAATAGGGCTTGATCGAAGGTAGCAGCTGAAGTCGTATATTACATCTTACTACAAAGGGTTATTTGGCGCCCCGGAGGAATCATATGTGTCCTTGAATGAATCCAAGATTGATAATATCCCCCAGGGATCTCCAAATGAAAATGTGATTCTCACTGCTCCTTATTCAGAAGAGGAGGCAAGAAAGGTTGTTTTCTAGATGGAACAGAATAAAGCGCCAAGTCCTGATGGCTTTTCCAGCTGAGTTCTATCAAAACTTCTGGGACATTATTAAGGCTGATTTATTGGAATTGTTTGTCGAGCTCCATGTTGGGCAACTGGAACTATTTCATATCAACTATGGGGACATTATCTTACTATTAAAGGTAATGTTGCGGAACGGATTCAACAATATAGACCAATATGTCTTTTTAATGTCTTTTTTTAAAATTTTAACCAAAGTTGCTACTATTAGACTAAATTTGGTGTCATCACGTGGTGCTCCCTACTTAGACCGCCTTCATGCAAGGTCGATATATTCTGGATGGAGTTGTTACTTTGCATGAAACGATCCATGAGTTGCACCGCAAAAATTTGAATGGGGTTATCCTCAAAATCGACTTTGAAAAAGCCTATGATAATGGCAAATGTTCTTTTCTTCAACAAACCCTCCGCAAGAAAGGTTTTTTTGAGGAGTGGTGTGCTTTAATTAATAACTTTTGTTTTTGCAGGAAGTGTTGCCATCAAGGTCAATGACACCGTTGGTAGATACTTTCAAACAAAAAAAAAGGTTTGAGGCAAGGTAATCTCCTATCTCCAATGTTATTTAACATTGTGACGGACATGCTGGCTATTTTTATTGAGTATGCTAAATTTGATGGTCAGATTGAAGGAGTGGTCCCTCATCTGGTTGATGGGGGTTATCGATTCTTGAGTATACCGATAACACAATCCTTTTTATGGATCACGACCTAGAAAAAGCTAAAAAACTGAAATTGATTTTATCAGCGTTTGATCAATTGTCACGTCTCAAAATTAATTTCGATATAATATAAGTGAATTGTTCTATTTTGGCGAGGCCCAAGACGACGCGGAGCTATATGCCAAACTCTTTGGATGTGGGTTGGGTAGTTTTCCAATTAGCTATTTGGGAATTCCGATTCATCACCAGCGGCTCACGCTTGTTGAATGGAAACTTGTCGAGGAAAGACTACATAAACAACTTGGTAGCTGGAAAGGAAAATTACTGTCTCTAGGTGGAAGATTAGTTCTCAGAAATGCAGTACTCACAAATATGGTATTGTATATGATTTTTTATTCCGGTTGCCTAAAGGAGTCTTGCATAGGTTAGATTTTTTCCGATCAAGATTTTTTTGGCAAAGAGATAGTGAGAAGAAAAAATATCATTTGACAAAATGAAGTGTCGTTTGCTGTCCAAAAGATCAAGGTGGACTTGGTGTTCACGATCTAGACGCTAAAAGTAGAGCATTGCTAGGAAAATGGCTGGCTCGATTGTTAATTAACTGAGGATGGCGTATGACGGAACTTGTTGCGGAGGAAGTATGCTGGCTCAAAAGCGATCTCTCAGATTATCTAGAAACCTAGGGATTCACATTTTTAGGTTGGTATTATGGTAACTAAGATGTACTTCCTCCCACATGGTTCCTTTTCATTAGGGATGGGTTTGAGATAAGGTTATGGGAGGATAAATGGTTGGGAGTAGCCACCATTCGAGAACAATATCCAGCCTTGTTCAATATTGTACGTCATAAAAGTGATACCTTACATAAGGTGATGGAAACATCTCGTTCATCTATGATGTTCAAACCTGATCTTACTGTGGCTTCTTGAAATGAGCTACTACAAAGGTTAGCTTCAGTCCAGTTGTTACATGATATGAGTTCAGCTGGGCCTTAACAAGAACGGGCTATTCTTGGTTGGATCCATGTATAATGTTTTAATCGAACCAATTCAGCCAGTTTTAAATAATAAATCTATTTGGAAGATGAAGATACCATTGAAAATTAATGATTTTGCATGGTACCTTCGTGGTGGAGTTATTCTTACTAAAGATAGGCTTGCAAAACATAATTCGTATGGTTGTACAAATAGTGTTTTCTTTCATCAAGAGGAGATAATAAAACATCTTTTCTTCCAATATCGATTCGCCAGGTCTATATGGTCATTCATTCAGATAGGTTCTACCGTATACCCTCCGAGAATTATTGCAATTTTTTTTTTGTAATTGACTAAATGGGGTGGATGCTAGGTTTAAGATTCTTATCAGAGTGAGAGCGATTGCTGTTATATGGTCGTTTTGGCTATATAGAAATGACAAGATTTTTGACAATAAAAATTCTTCTCTTATGCAAGTCATCTAGCGGTGTACGCTTTTGCTCCGTTTATGATCGTCGCTCCAGCGCTTAGAGGACCGCGATCTTTTTACGGAGGTGTCTACACGGTTAAAGAAAACGATCAAGAAGTTTATTAACCAACATGGGTGGCTGCATAACCGTAGGATTTTGCCTCCTACAGCCTAGCTAGCCTATCTTTTTCGTTTACGATCGCGTGTAACTTCTCTTCGGTTTGTTTGAATCTTGGACCGATGTATGCATCCTAACTATTCAGAGATCGGGTGTAATGCTTAAAACTTTTGAGTAATAAAACATCCTTTATCGAAAATAAAACTGCACAAAATATGATGCCCATCTCCGAGACTAAAAAAATATACTCCCTCCGATATTGCTAGCGACTGTTGCTACTTCAACAAAAATAGTAGTAGTGTCTCGTTCTCGTCCAACAAAAAGAGTGTTGCTACTTCAATTGGCTAGTGAGTAAGCGGAATTTCCGATGATGAACAACGTGCAGAGGGCAGCCACCAATAGCAAGGCGCACGAAGCGTCGACCTGGTCATAGAATTTCTTATAGTCTGCACCTGCAGGTGAATCGAGAAATCCCTGGTTGATCTCCTGGTATTGAACCGCGACACCCAAGCCCGCCGCTGCTCCCGTTGCGATTATAACAGCACATACCTAGGTAACAAAACAATTAGTGCAAGTGTATTTCTAACCAGAGATAGTAGTGATGCGGATGCAATCTTCTAGATAGAAAGCTGATCGAGGATGCGCAATATACTTACAGCGTCAGCACAAATGAAGAAGACACCCTCGCTGCCTCGGACCATCTTCCGCCTGCCGACGTTGATCGCCGCGAACACAAGGGCCAGCATCGTGTACGCGCATCCGATGACACCAGCAGACAGCAGATACTGGTACGCATACCTGTCCTGGAAGGTGAAGTTGGGAGGGGCTACCAAAGATGGGTTGAAAGGTTGATAGATTTTAGCTGTCGCTATGAGGACAATAGAAGCTACAAGGAGAGCTAGTGCGAAGATACGGAGGACGAGGGTCGCTACGGCGAGACCATGCGAGCGTGCCATTTTGTTCTATGCACACAGCCGAATTGCCCGGCGGTTTTCTCAGACGGCTGCATATGTAGAGCTGCAGATTTGCAGCTGGCCGTCGCTTGAGTCGATGTGAGGTTTTTGGTTTTTGTCACGGCCGGTTTGTTTGGCCGCTTCTGCTGGCGTTGCTCGCAATGCCGCGTCTTGTTTGCTTCGCAGTTCATACAGTCTCGGCGGCAGGGAAAAAGTGTTAATGCTCCAGCTTTGCAATGGTTGATTTTTGTATCAATCATTCATGATACTTGGGATGTAATCTATACTTCGATCGAACTTAATTTTTAATAAAGGGCCGTGTGCATCATCATGATGCAGAAGCCGGAGTATACCCCCATTTCGAAAAAAATTCTTTTATTGTTCAATTCAATCTTAGTCCCAAGAAGCATCTAAACAACCGAACAGATGACAATTACAAATACTCGATCGAAAGCAATAAATTTATGTCGCTCACGAATGGAATGAACATTAGAAGTCCACGCATGTTAAGAAATCTTGGTGTGTGTGTTCTTCATGCACAGCAGCCTAATTGACATATAATGTTTTTTGGAAAACCAAATCATGCACAGCAACAAAACTACTTTCTTTTACTTTATCGAGAAAAAGCAACAAAGCTAGAATTTTTAGCATCTTCTAGAAAACATGTACCCCTCCATCTAAAAATAGGTGTCTTAGTTTTATCTAGATACGAATATACCTCTAACTACAATACATCCGTATCTAGACAAAAGTGAGAACGGAGGAGTATGATTAGATTGATCTAGTCCACAAATTACATTTCTTTGATCAATGTATAACCACCTACAGAACAAAAGAAACAATATAGAGAGGAGTCTTAATAGATGTTCTTCAATATCTGTATCTGTATTGGTTCTGGTTCAGAGATTCACATTCAAACTTTTCAAAAATGAATTGTTTTCTCCGTAACCATCGCCTTCTCCGCTCGTCGCTGCATATATTAGAAAACATTCAATAAACAACAATTACCCGACCTATTTTGAACTTTCCCCAATTTATATGCAGATTTTAGAACCAAGAAGACAAGAAAAGCAAATTTAGAACACAAAATTACTTTTAGGAGCGGATCCGTCAGCAGCCTGGCTCTCAACCACTCACCATCAGGCTACAACCATGGAATCCAAGGTTTAGAGGAGGTGAAGGGAGCAAACAGGAAAGAAAGACGAACAACAATAGCTACACGCACCAAGCCAGCAATGGACGAAGCCCCTTAATCGAGTGACATGCTTGATAAGCAACCTGACGAGTGCATTTTTAGCATTTTTTTTCACCGTTATTTCATTAAGTTATCATTGAATAGTAATAGGATTTTTATATTTTACCGCGCTACCGCGCCCTTTTATGCTTGTCTACACATGATTTTAAAATAAAAAGGCAATGATGAAATATCAATAAAAACTATCATTTTATGGTATTTTGACATTATAAAATCATTTAAGCACTTAATTATGCACCTGGGCGAAGAGGGGATGCGAGGACAACTTCTAGTAAGTTTAACGGACATTGGTACGGGAGCGCCGCCCGTACCTCTGCCCATACGGAGTTCCAGGAGCACTGTCTCGTTAAATACTTTGATCTCGCGCAGACGGCACATGGATCTGACTTCTGAGACACACAACTCCGCAAAACAGAGAAACACTTCCCCTGATCAGATCTAGAGAAGGAACCTTGGAAAAGACAACATACGGGCTGCTACGTGAATCTTCAGAGGACAATGTGCCATCCCCTTCATCATCATCAATCACTGCATCACCAATACCATTCACCTCCAACCATATTTTGTATTCTTGATTGCTATTGTGGATTTTTGTTTGAATTCATTCCATTCCTTTCATCTCCTCCACAAGATTATGATAATGTTCTTGATTGCTTCTATGTATGAGTAGTTCCTTTAGTTCTTGGGAAGATGCAGAAATCCTAGCATGAATATGAGATGAATCTAAGATGATTTATGATTTTAAGTATTAATATTTGTTAGTTCTCTCTCTTGATATTATGTGTTATGCACCATATATATAATATTTACCTTATGGTCTCGAGAGGGAACTACCCTTTGAAGTGTGGTAAAGTGAACGGCGAGAAATGACATTACCGTATCGACTCTTTAACACATGGATGAGGGGGATAAAGAGGGACTCACCAAGCTCATATCGATAACCACATGGTAAAACCCTTAATTAATAGCAATAGTCAATATGTGGTTTGCAGAAGACTAGCTGATGTGGTTATTTAGAGATGCGATGATCGATGGCTTTCTGGACGCATCTTGTTATGTAGCTCTCCCAATACATAATATGATTAAAATCATACTTCATCTTGATTAACATGAATCATAATGCTAGAGGTGGATCCAATAATCTCTAAGAAAACTTTTTCTTATTAAGTTTCAACCATTTTCCTATAATATTTTTCATGCTTTATTTCGTATATTGCAACCTATTACAACCATCCCCTAAAAAAATTTGAGATTAGAAAACAATTTACAAGTAATCTTTAATAGGTAGTAGCAAGGGACATTAAGACCTTTACTAGTAGCTCCGCATGATTCGATACTCTTATTTCGAAACTAGCTACAATTGATATGTACTTGCAGCCATCACAACCCCAAACCTACAAAAAAAAGACGGAAGCCCCTTCCATCGAAGCAAATCCATCTATCGCCACCTCATGTAGTATTTTTTTGCAGCTTCCTTTGTATCTTCTGAGCACGGACGACACCAATGGCTCCGTGGGCACCCACCAGCCACCCCTTTGTGCCGCCGCCCAGTCCAGGGGATGGGGATGAAGATTTGGGAGAGAGGATAAGAGATATGTTGGACATTAAGAGAAGAACCAAATCCGTCGTGTCTCTCTATTTTTTCGTTCAAAAAAGCGAGGGAAATAACGGGCCTTATTGTTGATGGGCTGCAGCAGCCTAAGGGGTAGTAGAAAATATGCAATTTTGCTGTGGGGGGAGGGGGGCATGAAGGTCCAATAGTGCCACCAAGAGAGGTCGGATGACAAACGACAGCCCAATTGACCTTGCATTGGCCTCCTGTAGCTTTTTCGGTGCCTGACCAAAGGAAGGAACGAATCAACTTTTTGGATAGCTTGCAAGACCTCCACCGGCACATCAAGCGCGATAAGATGATAAATGGTTTGGAACGTGAGAATGGACTTGACCAATGGTCGATGTTGAAATATCTTCCTTTCCATGGAACGAGCTTTTCGGCGGCCTTGTCCTCAAGGTGTTGGAAATGAATTATCTTCAACCTTTTAATTGCAAGCGAGAGGCCAAGGTATCTCATTGGGGAGGTTATAGGAGTTGCCGGAAGATCATACAAGATGTTGGTGAGATCAATATCTTGGTAACGTATGGGCACAACGAAGATCTTTTGGAAGTTCTTTTTAGACCGGCGACCTCTCTAAAATTGTTGAGGATGTGGGCAAGCATGGAAATTTCCTTCTTCTTAGGTTCCATAAAAATGGCAGCATCATTCATACAAAGAGACGTCCGAAATTGAGCACCCTTTCCATTAAGAGGAGTGTGTCAAGGATGTGTTGAAGCGGGTCGATGGAAATGATAAAAGGAGTGGGGAAATGGGATGCCCTTACCTAAGACCCCGACCGTGTTCGATAGGTCAACACGGAATTCTATTGAGAAGCACCCTTGAAGAAGAAGTGACAAGACACTTTCAAATCCATTTTGTGGAAGCTCACTGCGGACGGATCCTACTCCATGGGCTCTGTTTAGACATCATGTTCGAGTGAATAAATTAGGATAGAAGAAACGATGTGGGGGTTTGAGGTGTTGACAAACAAGGAGAAGATTTCGGTGGGAAGAGGAAGAATGGGAAGATTTTGTTGGAAAGATTGTGGAAGGAAAATTTTGGAGGGAAGATTTTAGGCGCGAAGATTCGGCGGCAAAAAGTTGTGTGCATACTGTTGGCAGCAAAACAACAATCTTTATTACGACTACAACTAAAATTAAGATACACCGCAACACTACAACTGCAATTTAGATATACTAATACAACGCAAATTAAGATACATCGCTAATATAATAAAAATCTAGTGGTCCTGAGTCTAGCGTGACCATTTTTGAGTCTTGTCATCACTTCTTTCGCTGTCTTCGTCTGAGCAGCCTTTTCTCTCTTTCTCAGCCTCTCCGCCTCATAGAGCTCCTCGTGCAACTGTTTCTCCCGCACCTTATTACGTGCATCCTCTCCATCCATTCTTCTTTGGTCCACCTCATGATTTTGGTCGTTGCTCCTCCCTTAATTCTTGCATCTCCCTCTCCCTCTCTCCCTGCTTTCTCTCGTATAGCAGCCTCCTCTGCATGCTCCTTCGCGAAGAAGTTCTTCCATGCACGGTGATATCGCAGGCAACGCCCACTCAGGTTGCTGTTGGAAATATAAGAAAATATCCATATGAAATAATCCGTACGAGTAATTGATAAATCATGAATACAAACATAACAAATAAACTAATCATGTAGACTAGTAAGGTAGATGAACAGATCACATCTAGACAAAACAAATCGATCGCATCTACCATAGAAACTAGAAGAAGAAACTCTAACAGAGACTGAAAGAGAGATGACAAGATCACATACTTTGCAGCAGCGTCGTTGTCGCCCATGTTGAGGTTGCCGAAGAAGTCGCTGAGGTCCGGGAAGAAGTTGTCGGTGTGGAGGAACTCGTCGTCCGATGACGACGTCGTGATGCCAGTAGTCGCGCCGGAGCACTCCCCAAAAACCTGATTGCCCCTCACCCGTACAGGTTCACGAGAGGCAGGGTTCCGGAGGCCTACTGTTCCGGCAGTCGGTGCACGCCGACGGACGGGATGAGGAAGACGAAGGCGGCGGCGCAATGAACTGGAAACAGGTAGTACCGTATGCGTCTGTTCCAGACTAGGGTTGGAGTACGCGCTTATATAGTGCGGTTCGGGAAGGTCGTGGGGCGCAGCCCACGTCCGAGTCGGCACAGCCACGATCCAGAAAAACCGGAAGGCAAAACGGCTGAGTAACGCGTCCATTAATGACTCGAAATTGATTACACAATTAATTTCCCAAACAGCAAAAAGATAAGCTCGGCTCGGCGAGATTCCCGCAACCCGCGGCGCGTCGGGACGTGACGTGACGTGTCGTGTCGTGACGAGGCGAGGCGGGCGGCGGAGGAGGAGGAGTGCGCGAGGGCTCTCTCTCTTCTCACTCACTTACTAGGACTAGAACAGCCCACCTTATATACCACTCCAACTCTCTCCCAACTAGCAATGTGGGACTAAACTTTAGCTCCCACTAGTGCTGCCACTGATTATTGGAATGGGCCATGTGAGTTTCAGAATTTGATAATGGGACATGGGCCAAAGGCCAAATGCCCCAAATTCCAGCAATCCCCCACAAACTCTCATTGGCATATCTCATCAATAAGTTTCCAGAACATTGTTTTATATACCGGTATGTCGTGGAGACTGTTAAGTTGAACTTCCACTTAAAGCTTCATATTACACTAGATTGCAACTTGGATAGTGGACTATGCCTTGAACTACAAGTTTTTTGCGCACTAGCTTCATACAAAGCCTAGACCGATACTAGGCTTCCGCGAGGCTTCCTCGCGGTTTGGAGCTTATACGTCATACTCCAGGGCCTTTCATGAGTTTACTAGAGAGCACCCAACTCTCATAGATTGCGACGTTTAACAATCAGACTCATATAGGTGTGTTCTTCAAAAGATGTTCTACAGGACAACATCTTTGCTAAAATAAGCCACTTAGAACACATTAAGATAATTATCAACCTGCCATGCAGATTAGGAGAGTATTGCATCTTACGGAGTGGTAAAATTGCTATAGGGATATATACTCTCCTCTCAGCTGACCAACAGCTTGTCTCCCAGCTCTAATTCACGGGATCTCCGCTCACATAGAGTGGGTTACCACCGTGGGCAGCTCATAATGTGGGGGTCTCATACCCATCTCCCTCGATGCATTTTCTATCACATTTCGTGATAGTCCCTTTGTGAAGGGGTCTGCCAGGTTTCTAGACGTATGGATATAATCCAACGCTATAACTCCGGAGTTTCTCATTTTCCTGACAGTTTTCAGTCTCCTCTTCACATGCCTTGATGACTTCAAATTATCCTTAGAACTGTTTACTTTGATGATCGCAGTTTGATTATCACAGTTCATAGGAATAGCGGGTATTGATTTCTCAACCACAGGCAAGTCCATCAAGAGCTCACGAAGCCACTCTGCTTCAACAGTGGCTGTGTCTAATGCTGTGAGTTCTGCTTCCATAGTTGACCTCGTAATGATGGTCTGCTTGCAAGACTTCCAGGAAACAGCGCCACCTCCAAGTGTAAACAAATAACCACTTGTGGCCTTAGTTTCATCAGCATCAGATATCCAATTTGCATCACTATAACCCTCAAGTACCCTTGGATATCCAGTATAGTGAATTCCATAACTCGCAGTGCCTTTCAAATATCGCAAAACTCTCTCAAGAGCATGCCAATGAACATCTCCAGGTCTAGACACAAAACGGCTGAGTTTACTTACAGCAAAGGAGATGTCAGGCCTCGTGGCGCTGGCTAAATACATAAGCGAGCCAATGATCTGCGAATATCGCAATTGATCTCTAGCAATTCTTTTATTCTTACGAATTATAACGCTAGGATCATAAGGCGTTGGAGAAGATTTGCAGTCGCTATACCCAAAGCGACTTCGGATCTTTTCCACATAGTGGGACTGAAGCAATGTAATCCCACCATCGTCATCCTTCAGCAGCTTGATATTTAAGATCACATCAGCTACTCCCAAGTCCTTCATCTCAAAACAATGAGATAGGAACTTCTTGACCTCCTTAATCACAGTAAGGTTGGTCCCAAATATCAATATGTCATCGACATAGAGACAAAGAATAACTCCCTCGCCCCCACCATGGCGATAGTATACACACTTGTCAGCTTCGTTTACAACAAAGCCTTCAGCGGTTAAAGTTCTTTCAAACTTCTCATGCCACTGCTTAGGCGCTTGCTTAAGCCCATACAAAGACTTCAGTAATTTACACACCTTTCCTTCTTGACCATCTACTACAAATCCATCAGGCTGCTCCATATAAATTTCCTCTTCGGGCTCTCCATTTAGGAAAGCAGTCTTAACATCCATTTGATGAACGAGAAGACCATGTGAGGCAGCCAAGGAAAGTAGTACTCGAATAGTGGTCAGTCGAGCTACAGGTGAGTATGTATCAAAGAAGTCTTCGCCTTCTTTCGAGTATAACCCTTGGCCACAAGACGTGACTTGTACTATTCAATAGTACCATCGGGCCTAAGCTTTTTCTTGAACACCCACTTACATCCTAGGTTTACACCCATAAGGACGATCGAGTAACCTCCCAAGTTCCATTAGCTAAGATGGAATTCATCTCGCTACGGACAGCTTCCTTCCAGTAGTCAGCATCCTGAGATGCATAGGCTTCTGAAATAGAAGTGGGAGTATCATCCACGAGGTACACAATGAAATCATGGCCAAAGGACTTTGCAGTCCTCTGTCTCTTGCTCCTTTTGGGAGCTTCATTGTCATCCTCCGCAGAATTATCAAAGTGTTGTATAGAGATGGTAGGTTTAGGACATAATTCCTGAGTAGATGAACTAGGCATCTCCTGAATTGATGAGCTAGACGTTTCTTTTATAGGAAAGATGTCCTCAAAGAAAGTCGCATCATTCGACTCCATAATTGTACCAACATGCATGTCGGATACCTCAGATTTTACTATCAAAAATCTGTAGCCAATGCTATGAAATGCATATCCTAGAAGAACACAATCCACGAGTTTTTGGTCCAAGCTTGCGCTTCTTGGGTATCGGCACATTAACTTTCGCCATACAGCCCCAAGTTCGTAGGTAAGAGAGTTTCAGCCTTTTCCTTTCCCATTCCTCAAACGGGGTAATGGTTTTATTCTTTGTGGGGACACGGTTTAGGACATGACATGCAGTCAATATCGCCTCCCCCCGCCATGCCTTGGAGAGACCCGATGTATCTAACATGGCGTTAACCAAATCAGTTAGAGTACGGTTCTTTCTTTCGGCCACCCCATTTGACTGAGGTGAGTAGGGAGGCGTCCTCTCATGGATAATACCATGCTCCGCACAAAAAGAATCAAACTCGTTGGAAAAATACTCTCCACCACGATCAAACCTTAGCCACTTGATCTTTCAATCAAGTTGGTTTTCTGCTTCAGCTTTAAAGATTTTGAAGTGATTAAGAGCTTCATCTTTAGATTTCGGGAGGTACACATAACAATATCGAGTAGAGTCATCAATTAAAGTCATGAAGTATCTTTTTCCTCCTTTTGTCAATTCACCATTCATTTCACAAAGATCTGAATGTATAAGCTCCAGCGGGTGCCAAGTCTCTTGCTCGCGCAGTCTTGTGAGACTTACGTGGTTGCTTAGCTTGCACACATACTTGGCACTTGGATTTCTTGACAATAGCAAATTTCGGAATTATATTCATATTCGCTAGCCGCGTCATGCACCCAAAATTAATGTGACAAAGTCGTGAATGCCAAATATCAGACTCATTATCATTGCAAATATGATTAATAATTTGAGTACATAAGTCTGACAAAGATAAGCGGAACAAGCCTCCGCACACATAACCCTTTCCAACAAATTGTCCACACTTGGAAATTACAACTTTATTGGACTCAAAAACCAACTTAAAACCATCTCGACATAAAAGCGATCCGCTAACGAGATTCTTATTAATGGAAGGAACGTGCTGCACATTCTTCAGCTGGATGGTCTTTCCCGAAGTAAACTTCGGATCCACGAGTACCAACACCACGAACGAAGCACGTGAGCCGTTTCCCATCAACACGGCAGAAGTCCTTGCGACTCGATAAGAAGAAAACATAGAGACATCGGAACATACATGTGTATTGGCTCCGGTGTCTATCCACCAATCGGGAGAATTACATGCGAAAGGACGAGTAGGAGAAGTACCATACCCAACGTCCTTCATCTCAGTATCAACACCAATAACAACATTTGCGGACTTGCCGCTGTTCTCACGCCGATCATGGCGTTCTGGGCAATCAGGAGCCCAATGTCCAGGAGCGCCACAAACATGACAGTTCCCTTTCTTCTTATAAGGAGTCTTCCTCTTGAAGTTGGTTGAGTTGGAGGCTTTGTTCTTCACGTCAAACTTGCCTTTTCCATTGTTCTTATTCTTAGACTTGTGAGATTGGAAGTTCTTCTTCTGTACCATATTGGCACTAGAACCTCCCTCAAAACTACGAGCGCGTGTGTCCTTTGCTCTCGCCTTCTCTTCCACATGAAGCGAGCCAATGAGATCCGAAACGAGAAAACTCTTGTCTCTTATGTTTCAGAGAAGTAGCAAAGTTCCTCCACGAGGGAGGAAGCTTTGCAATAATGCCGCCGGCCACAAATTTGTCCGGTAAGGTACACTTAAACTGCTCGAGTTCTTTGGCAAGGGACTGAATCTTATGAGCCTGCTCAACCACGGAGCGCTCATCAGTCATCCTGTAGTCATAGAATTGCTCCATGACATACGGTTCGGTGCCGGCGTCCGAGACCCCAAATTTGGCCTCGAGCGCATCCCACGCATCTTTACCATGGTCGAAAGCCATGTACGGGTCAACAATGTTGTCCCCAAGAATGCTGAACAAGGCCGTCTTAAACATGGCGTCGACCTTCTCAAACTTTTCCAGCTCCTCTGCAGAGAGAGGCCCCTCAGGTCTAGCATCTGTGGCGCTAAAACAGCCTAGGTTTATAAACCATAGAACTGCCTTTGTGCGCCACCTCTTGTAATGCATACCATCAAAGATGGGAGGTCGAGTAGCGGCAGCAACGCTGCTTGAATTGATTTGCCTATAATCAGGTTTTTGGATTGTTGGAAATATAAGCAAATATCCATATGAAATAATCCGTACGAGTAATTGATAAATCATGAATACAAACATAACAAATAAACTAATCATGTAGACTAGTAAGGTAGATGAACAGATCACATCTAGACAAAACAAATCGATCGCATCTACCATAGAAACTAGAAGAAGAAACTCTAACACAGACTGAAAGAGAGACGACAAGATCACATACTTTGCAGCAGCGTCGTTGTCGCCCATGTTGAGGTTGCCGAAGAAGTCGCTGAGGTCCGGGAAGAAGTTGTCGGTGTGGAGGAACTCGTCGTCCGATGACGACGTCGTGATGCCAGTAGTCGCGCCGGAGCGCTCCCCAAAAACCTGATTGCCCCTCACCCGTACAGGTTCACGAGAGGTAGGGTTCCGGAGGCCTACTGTCCCGGCAGTCGGTGCACGCCGACGGACGGGATGAGGAAGACGAAGGCGGTGGCGCAATGAACTGGAAACAGGTAGTACCGTATGCGTCTGTTCCAGACTAGGGTTACGTGACGTGTCGTGACGAGGCGAGGCGAGGCGAGGCGAGGCGGGCGGCGGAGGAGGAGGAGTGCGCGAGGGCTCTCTCTCTTCTCACTCACTTACTAGGACTAGAACAGCCCACCTTATATACCACTCCAACTCTCTCCCAACTAGCAATGTGGGACTAAACTTTAGCTCCCACTAGTGCTGCCACTGATTATTGGAATGGGCCATGTGAGTTTCAGAATTTGATAATGGGCCATGGGCCAAAGGCCACCAAATTCCAGCAATCCCCCACAAACTCTTATTGGCATATCTCATCAATAAGTTTCCAGAACATTATTTTATATACCGGTATGTCGTGGAGACTGTTAAGTTGAACTTCCACTTAAAGCTTCATATTACACTAGATTGCAACTTGGATAGTGGACTATGCCTTGAACTACAAGTTTTTTGCGCACTAGCTTCATACAAAGCCTAGACCGATACTAGGCTTCCGCGAGGCTTCCTCGCGGTTTGGAGCTTATACGTCATACTCCAGGGCCTTTCATGAGTTTACTAGAGAGCACCCAACTCTCATAGATTGCGACGTTTAACAATCAGACTTATATAGGTGTGTTCTTCAAAAGATGTTCTGCAGGACAACATCTTTGCTAAAATAAGCCACTTAGAACACATTAAGATAATTATCAACCTGCCATGCAGATTAGGAGAGTATTGCATCTTACGGAGTGGTAAAATTGCTATAGGGATATATACTCTCCTCTCAGCTGACCAACAGCTTGTCTCCCAGCTCTAATTCACGGGATCTCCGATCACATAGAATGGGTTACCACCGTGGGCAGCTCATAATGTGGGTCTCATACCCATCTCCCTCGATGCATTTTCTATCACATTTCGTGATAGTCCCTTTGTGAAGGGGTCTGCCAGGTTTCTAGACGTATGGATATAATCCAATGCTATAACTCCGGAGTTTCTCATTTTTCTGACAGTTTTCAGTCTCCTCTTCACATGCCTTGATGACTTCAAATTATCCTTAGAACTGTTTACTTTGATGATCCTCCGGTGACATGAATAAGCTGGTGGTCAACCAACTGATCCGTTTTGGCCTGTCAGCAAGCTTTGACGAGACCGAGGCCGTATTATTTTTGCAATTTATAAAAAATACGTATTATTCCTAGAACTAAAAAAAAATGTATTATTTAAAGAAATAGCCTGGACGAGTGGTGCAAGCAGTCCACTGCTGATAAAGGAAAGCATCCAATGAATGGAAAAG
This sequence comes from Lolium rigidum, assembly GCF_022539505.1. Lineage (NCBI taxonomy): Eukaryota > Viridiplantae > Streptophyta > Magnoliopsida > Poales > Poaceae > Lolium > Lolium rigidum. Next base: position 57,452,927 of record NC_061510.1, on the reverse strand, counting down.
AAAAGGAAACATCTAATTATAGGCGCAGAGCACATCCCAAAAATGGGCAGATCAACAGGCGGCAGGCAGCCGAGCAGCCCCCGTGATGGAGAGCGACAACTCAAGAACGCGGGCACCCAACCGACGAACCAGAAAATCAATCAGCCGAAAAATAGGCCGATCCTTGCCTATAAACGCGCGGCCATCTCCGACAGAGCATTCGCCATTTCTCCTTGCGCCGGCCGGGAAAATGGCCTTGAGAGCAGCGCTGTGCCTGTCCGTCGCTGTCGCCGTCTTCTCGGCGGTCTCGCGGAGGCCTGTCGCCGCCGCCGCCGGCCTCGACGGGTCCAGGGAGGCGGACAGGATCATCGCGTTGCCGGGACAGCCACCGAACACTCTATTGCATCAGTACTCCGGGTACATAAACGTCGATCAGGTTACGGGGAAGTCGCTCTTCTACTACTTCGTCGAGGCTTCCGCTGATCCTGCTCGGAAACCACTTGTTCTGTGGCTCAATGGAGGTACGTCGTGAGAAGAATCTACCGAAATACAGTATATCTGTGACATGTCGAGAGAAGAATCTAGGAGTAGCTTGCAAAACAATGTAAATCTTTAAGAGTTATGCTGAAGGATGGGTTAACATGGCAGGTCCTGGCTGCTCTTCCTTCGGGATTGGAGCGTTCAGGGAGATTGGCCCCTTCCTCATCGACACGGACGGCAAGACCCTCTGCCGGAACAGACACGCCTGGAGCACCGGTGAGTCGTCCACACGCTAGCTAGAACTTGCGACATTGCATGGAATGGATGATGAATTTTGGTAACGACGGCGTGTGGTGTGGTGCAGTGGCCAACATGCTGTTCCTGGACAGCCCCGTGGGCGTGGGGTTCTCCTACGCCGTGAACGAGGAGGTGTACAAGACGATGGGGGACAACATGACGGCCACCGACTCGTACGCCTTCCTGCTCAGGTGGTTCGACCGCTTCCCGGAGTACAAGGGCCGCGAGTTCTTCATCGTCGGCGAAAGCTACGCTGGCCACTACATCCCCGAGCTCGCCGTCGTCATCCAGATCAACAACAAGAACCCCAATGCCAAAATCATCAATCTCAAAGGAATCGCCGTGAGTACCGATCGATCGATCATAGAGCTTCCTTGAGCTTGCAGTCGGAGTCGGACAGATGATTGTAGACAGCTGACACGTACTAACCTACGTCTTGATCGGGCAGATCGGGAACGCCATCCTGGAGTACTTGGAGGAGCAGGCGGAGCTGTACGAGTACCTGTGGCAGCGCACCTTGATATCCGACTCGGCGCACGAGACCATCCGCCAGCACTGCAAGAGCGCCGACGACGCGTCGGCGGTGTGCCAAGCCGCCAGGGACACGGCCTGGCTCAACACCGGCGACATCAGCGCCTACAACATATACGCGGCGACTTGCCACGACAAGAAAGTCAGTGCTACAGGTTCCAGGTGCACGGTACGCTACTGAGATTTGCTACTGCCGCTGGCGCTGCCGAGTGTGATCTTTCTTGATACAGGTTAATTAACGGCCATTATTGCTGTGATGTGAAACAGGATCTAGCTAATCCGTGCGCGGAATACTTTTCGGAGGCATACTTCAACAATCCCATGGTGCAGAAGGCGCTTCATGCTAACACAGCGCTCAAGTATCCGTGGGTCGGATGCAGGTATCATCTACTAGCTGCATACATGTGTGGCAGTGGCGGACAGGACAGGACGGATGATTAGTTAGTACTGACGGACTTGAAATGGTGTGTCTTGATTTTCAGAACCACGACCTACAACCTTCGACGCTTTGGGGACTCACCGCCGTCGATGCTGCCACACATCAAGGCCCTGATCAGCACCGGCACCCGCATCTGGCTATACAGCGGGGACCTCGACGCCATGGTTCCCGTGACGGCGTCGAAGCGCTCGGTGGAGAAGCTCAAGTTGGGGGTGGCGAAGGACTGGCGGCCGTGGTCGACGGCGTCGGGCAAGGACGTGGCCGGGTACGTGATCGAGTACAAGGGGCTGGTGTTCGCGACGGTGCGCGGATCGGGGCACACGGTCCCGATCGACCAGCCGGAGCGAGGGCGCGCGCTCTTCATGTCCTTCATCAAAGGACACGAGCTGCCGTCCTCCGCGCCACAGACGGACTGAAAAGCTCAAGAGCTTTGCTGTTGAGTTGCGCGTGTGTATGATAATTAGATTCATCTGCTGCTGCCTGTGGCAAAACCTGTGTGTACGTAGACGTTTGGCGCTCATATTCACAATGGATTGATTTCTCTCGACATTTTAGGTAAGATTGATGGGAAAAGCTAAGAAGCGCCGCACTGCGTGATATCTCGTGCGGCGGAAAAAAAAAATCGCACGCGCCCCTTAATGACTGATGTGACTTATCCCCTCGTGCATTGTTTTGGACCACAAGAAAATTATTCCTTCCTGAGACCACCACGGAATTCAGTGGCCAGCGCCGCACAGAGCCGCCGAGCGAGCTCGCCGCGGGAGGCTGCCGCCGCGCGAGCACGCCCAGTAGGGACAGCAGCCGCCGGCGAGCACGCGGCAGGGGCGGCCGCGGCCGACGAGCGCGGCAAGGTTGGCCACCGGGCGAGCACGCGCATCAGGGGTGGCAGCTGACGACGAGCGCGCGGCAGAGTGGCCGCCAGCGATGAGCTCGCGCGCGGCAAGGTTGGCCCCCGTCTCCGTGCGAGCACGCCCAGCAGTAGTGGCCAACGCCGAGCGCGCGGTAGGCAGGCCGCCGCAGTCGGGCGCGTGGAGGCATGCGCGTGAGGAGGAGGCGCTCGTCGGCTAGGGAGGCAGCTCGCTGCCGAGCACGAAGTTAAGTCGCCGCAGGCAAGTGCGAGGAGGAGCTCGCCGCCGGCAAGCTCGTGGAGGCAGCGGCCGCTCGATATCACGAGTCCGTCGGGGTGATGTTTGCCTGAGTTTTTCTTCTCCTTATACAACTCGATTTATTGATCTCAGTATTACTGATGGAGGTACTCATGGTGTTTTTTGCATATGAACTGTCGCATGAGCCATTCCCCAGTTGCATATGTCTCCAATTTTCTAATGTTTAGGGAATTTGATAGGTAGGCCACTACTAGGCCTGTGAATTTGGCAGCCAGCCGGTAGAAATTGGGCAGCTAGGCACCATGAATTTGGGAGCTAAGTGCTTGAAATTGTGCAGCTAAGTGCTAGAAATGTGGTCGCTAAGTGCTTGAAATTGTGCAGCTAAGTTCAACGAATTTGGCAGCTAGGCCAGGGAATTTGGCAGCCAGGTGGTAGAAATTTGGAAGCTAGACACCACAAATTGTGCAGCTAAGTGCTATGAATGGGGCAGCTAGGTGCTTGAAATTGTGCAGCTAAGGGCAAAGAATTTGGCAGCTAACCACAAAGGATTTTGCAGCTAAGCGCTAGGATTTCGATAGCTAGGCCGATGAACCCGGCGAGCACTCATGGCTAATTTGGCACATAGGCACCATTCAACTTACAACTACTAGTATAGTATAAATTATACTAGAGAAGTACTACCTTGTATGTTGTGGCAAAATACTGCAGCTACGTGATGGTGCAGCAGGTTGCTTTTTATTAATTAATTCATGTGGATCAAATGATTCTTTACCTTTTGTGTAGGACCACATTTGAGGTGGACCATTGCTCAGACATGAATTGGAATAAAAAAATATGCTACGCGAGCGCGCACGGCTGCATGGGAGGGTGAAAAGGGTGTCAGGCTGGCGCCGCACGGAAGCAAATATATGCGGCGCCGCCGGCTAGCACAGTCCAAGATTGATTGCTCGCATGAAAACTTCGTTTCAGTCCATCGCATGAAAACTTCGTTTCAGTCCATCGCATGCAAAAGTCTAACTGCTACCGTATAAGTGGGAACAAGCCTTGTGCAAATTTTGGTATTTTGTTTGGATGCCAACACTTGGGCTCAAGTGGATAAATCAGAAGCACTTCATTTGATTGCCCATAGGTTGAGGAGGATTGTGGTTAACTAAACAAATTCAATTGTACTCACCTCCAATTTGCCTAACCATTTATTGATTCGTGACAAGGTCTACATTAAAAAGATGCACCTCGACGTTGCGATTTCATTCATGTCGTCGGTTCAACGTTTCATCGGTTCGTCGAGTGTTTCAAAATCGGTTTCATGTTTTATTTTGAGCCATTTGTGGACGATCTTAGTTAATTTTTCGCACACGGTCGACAATTTCAAAATTTCTTTGGGGAGTAGCTTCACCTCACCATTTCACAGTACTTTCATGTTCAAAGTTTTCGGTTTCGATATTTGTAAACGAGTAAATCTACAACAACATACAATATACTTGAAAGACGTAGATCTACTCGTATGCGAATGTCGAAACTGAAAACTTTGAATACGAAAGTCGTACGCGACAATTAGATGAAGCTACTTGTCGAAAGAATTTTGGAACGCGCGAACGGTTGTGACGAATTCGACTAAATTCGGCAAAAAATTCAAACGAGACACGAAATTGCCATTCAAATACTGAACGAAACATGTTGATGGGAATTGATTCATAACATCAGCAAGCATCTTTTTCGTGTTCAGCATATTTCAAACTGACCCACCGTTTTGTAGATCGGGAGCGATTAAAATAATGCAGATTAGTGACCCACCATGAAGGGCCCAACTTTGCGCTCGCTCGAGCCTGGCCCGAAAAAATGTCCAAATAGAGCATTCCTCTTGAGCCAACTTTTTTGCATGCTTTAAAATTCATGCGATGCTAGGAATCTTTAGCTCCATGGGCAACTAAACGGCATGTTTTCGTTACTCCCATGCGAGAAATCACTCCGTGAACAACCAGTCACGCTCTTTATTCGTAGATTGTCTCACGTGCATACATAGTGCAGGTTGCGGGCTGTCTAATCCGTACCATATTAAATTTCGACCGGGATAAAAAGCCGAAGCATAGAATGCAAAACGAAAATGAAACGGAACGGAAATGAAAACAGAACAATGTTCTTCGACGAAAGAGACGATGGCTCAATCCAACAATCCCATTACATAATCTTGTCAAGCCGAACTTCCAAAACGGCTCATCCTTAAAAGTATGATGATCATGTAACACCTTAATGCATTCGATGCACTTCAACGATTCGGCCATTCCTCTATTCCCTATTATATAGAGAACCACGCTAGAACTAGGAAACACGAGATTTGAATGCTTGTAACCTTTTTTTCTTACATGATTTAAGGGTTCTCATGGTTACGGTGAGTCTGGTGGCTAACGGGCGGTTCTCCTCTTCCACCCTCCTCTCTCCTCCCGCGCCTCACCCCCAGGGCGTCGTCGGGGGATCAGATCCCGTCGCCCAAACACCACCTCCCCCTGATCCCCTCCTCTCCGCCGCTGCCGCCGGCGCCGGCCGCGGTGGCGGCGGCCCCTGGTACCGAACGGTTCTAGGGGAGGTGGACGTGGCGGCCATCTCCTCGATGCGGCTGGGGCTGGGTCGTCGGAGACGGACGCGGGCGGTGGTCGTGGCGGCGTTCCCCGGCCAGGCGGCGGCGCTCTTCACCGGGCCTTCGTGGCTGCAAGTGTAGGAGGTCTGCCGTAGGTCTAGGCTGCCAGCCTAAACCGGTCGTCTTCCCGGCGGCGCGAGCGGGCGTAGGGCGGTGGATCGGTCGGTGGAGGGTTGCGGAGAAGGCGATACGGCAGCGGCGGTCCTCGGTGGTTGCTGCCGGCGGCGGCCTCAGTGCAGCCGGTGGCAGCGCGACCAGGGCCTGATCGCGGCTATGTAGCCTGCTGGTTCCCGCACCCCAGGGTCGTTCGTCTTGCCGGATCTTCGGCCTGACAGGCGGCGAGGATGGCCGTTTGCGTGGGGGCTTGGCCTGTGTAAAGGTGGTGGTCCTAGGGTTCCTCACGCGCCAAGACGAAGACCTTCTGGATGTTGATCTTCTTCATCGAGCCGGAGTGATGAGTTCCGGAAGGCTCCGCCGGCGAATGGAACAGTGCATCTTATGTCTGGAGTTCGCTGGATCGGGTGGTATTCGGCCGCGTGCACCCATGCTTTTATTCCGACCGTTTGGTTCTGGAGGGAGCGGCGCAAAGCTCTTTCTCTGTGTTGACATCAAGTGACTATGGATCCATGATGAAAGTCGGAAGAAGATAATTTCATGAAGGCCGGATGGGAGGACTAGCTAATGGAGGTTCAAGTCTACGCATTGTTGAGGGACTTGCTTGGTGTTCAGGGCTTCACAGTGATGACCCACAAGTATAGGGGGTGTATCATAGTATCTTCGATAAGTAAGAATGTCGATCCCAACGAGGAGCAGAAGGTGTTGACAAGCAGTTTCGATGAAGGATTCACTGTAAATGCTCACAGACAAGTATTCAGGGGGTTTTGATGTAACGGTTGAATAAAGTACGAGTATGTAAAGTGCGAGAGTAACAATTGCAGCGAGTGGCCCAATCCTTTTTAGCACAAAGGACAAGCCGGTTTGTTTACTCATAATGACCAAACGTTCTCGAGGACACACGGGATTTTAGTCTAGTGCTTTCGCTACATACGGCTAAATAATCTTCATTGTTATGATAAGTGTTGTGTGGGTGAACCTACGCTAATGTACCGCCCTTCCTAGGACTAATACATACTTGTGATTATACCCCTTGCAAGCATCCGCAACTACAAGAAAGTAATTAAGAATAAATCTAACCACAGCCTTAAACTCTGAGATCCTGCGATCCCTCTCGCATCGATATACCAACGGGGGTTTAGGTTTACGTCACTCCGGCAACCCCGCAATTAGCAAACGAATACAAGATGCATTCCCCTAGGCCCATAAATGGTGAAGTGTCATGTAGTCGACGTTCACATGACACCACTAGAAGAATAACACCACAACTTAAATATCATACCATTGAATATTACTCAACCATAGTTCACTACTAACATTTAGACTTCACCCATGTCCTCAAGAACTAAACGAACTACTCACGAGACATCATATGGAACATGATCAGAGGTGATATGATGATGAATAACAATCTGAACATAAACTTGGTTCAATGGTTTCACTCAATAGCATCAACAACAAGCAGAGATCGATACCGGGAGAGTTTCCCCTATCAAACAATCAAGATCAAACCCAAATTGCTACGGCGGTGACGGTGTCCAGCGGTGATGACGGCGGTGATGATGGTGGAGATGATGATGATGGTGGTGGCGATGATGTCCAGCTCGATGACGGTGACGATGGCGTCGATATCCCCCTCCCGGAGGGAATTTCCCCGGCGGATTCCTGCCCGCCGGAGAGCTCTTTTCTCTCTGGTGTTCTCCGCCCCGCAGAGGCGGCTGTAACTCTTCGCGAGGTACCTTCGTGGCTTAGGTTTTCGGGACGAAGGATTTCGCGAAGAAAAGGAGGCGAAAGGGGTCGTGGGCCCCCCAAACCACATGGCGGCGCGGCCGGGGCATGGGCCGCGCCGCCCTAGGGTGTGGGCCCACCCCGGGTCCTCCTGGCCCCTCCTTCCGGCTTCCTTCGTCATCTTGAAAAATAGGATTTTTGGTATAATTTCCTTCCACAGTTGATCTTCCGAAATATTGCGTTCGACGGTGCTTTTTCCAAGCAGAATCCCGGCTCCGGTGCTTGATCCTCCAATAATGATGAAACATGCAAAATAGATGAAATAACATAAGTATTGTGTCCCAATATGAAATATATCAATGAATAACAGCAAATTATGATATAAAATAGTGATGCAAATTGGACGTATCACACAGCAGCGATATGAAAGTGGGGGTGACAACACAGGTGAAGTTCAGAGTCCTACCTTTCAAGGTGAAAACCCAAGGTCTGGCCTTAACTAGTTGTGCCTAGCAATGACCTTGTTGGAAGCATTGTTTTGAGAGCGAGGACTATCTTCAGGGTGAAAACCTAAGATCTTTGATCGGTCGATGACGGTGTTAGAGCATTGTTCCCTTCTTGAAGGCGTCGTTTTTGGAGAGTTTGTATTTCAGATGTTGTCTTGGTGCTGAATGTATTGTTGTTGTTAGGCTCGAGATACTGTAGCGGGACTTTTGTTTCTTAGTTTTCTTTTCTTGTTTTGGCTGTGTGCATTCGTAGTGCCATTAGGGTGGTGCGTAGGGCTGGACAAAAAGCTCGAAGCTCGGCGAGTTAAATGAGTGCTCGTTTGCTCGACTCGTTTGAGCTCGGCTCGTTTTGTTAACGAGCCGAGCTGAGCATGAGTTTTTACTCGTTAAGGTCAACGAGCTAAAAAATCGAGCCGACTCTGTTCGTGAGCTACTCGTTAAGATCGGTAACAAGCTAGGCTTCACCAGTTTTGACTGTGAGTCACTTTAGTTATCTCAAATATTTGGCAGGAAGGGGCCAAGCAAAATAGTGTTCTTTAACCATGTTTGAAACTCCTACATTAGGAAACTATGTTTCTTCTCTTCCTCACAAGGTAATGCACACATGTTTGTTTTCCATTGCCTCCTTAACGATCCTTAACGAGCTGCTCGCGAGCGCTCGCAAGAACATAACGAGTCGAGCCGAACAATGATTTCAGCTCGTTATTCTTAACGAGCTTAACGAGCCAAACCTTAACGATCCGAGCAGCTCGTTAGTTCACCCCTAGTGATGCGTTGTTGCAGAGGTTGGGTGTAATTGATATTTTTTGATATTAATATATTCCCTTTATCGAAAATATGCATCGCTCCATGCTTTGGTATGTATCTCTTTCCTGGCGATATTTGCTTCCAGTTTTGTTTCCTGAATTTCTGTATCTACTTTCATTTCCATAAAAAAAAATACGAAACAAATATAGCAATTCCATCGGCTTCCGCTCCATTTCCATCCCTATCTATATATGCTGATGGTGCTCCCTGGCATCATGCATGGCGATGGCAAATTTACGATGGTTCGTGGATCCATGCCTTGAAATGTTAGGCAATTTGATGATTAAATCCCGGATATAAAGCATGCCGTGTGCAAGTACTTTGAAGTCATTGTACTAGCATGTAATTCGTACCATATTAGATTGATCAAACAACATGACAAAAGAACATCATGTAATTGCATAACATGATTAAGCCGCAGATTACATCACAACACATGTAGCCCCATCGTTTGAAAATAAAGTAGTCGTGGCTGCAGTGGAGACTATTGATGACAATGTTGGCAAAAAAAAAACACAGGCGATAATGATATGCAGCATCGACCAAAGTATATGTGATGAATTCTTCAATCTTGAGATCCACCGGATCAGTTTTTTGAAATAAGTCTCTCGGAGATGATCATAACAATAGGGTGTGTGTGTGTGTGTGTTCGTTCTTACGAGTGACTATATGTACGTATTTCTGAGCGTCCATATATTTAAAGTGTCCTGTAAAAAAACAAGGTATCTTCCCAGAGAACCGTGGTGACGGTTCCTACAAATGTGTTACCGCACGTGGGATATGGACGGGGATTATCCTTAATAACCGTCAGGGTTATTAAAGAATATTCACATCTAAACATCCTCTTCCGAGAAGGGCTCCTCCAAGGCTAATATGTCAAGTGTGGGGAAGTCTGCCATCTTGATTAATCACCACTTGATTGTACGAAAGTCCGCCATCTTGATTAATCCTCCTTCAAAAACCGTCAAGGTTGTTATGCTTAACACTCCCCCTAATGTCCTTCATCTTGATTAAGTCTCCCTCCAAAAACCATGTAGGATAGCTAAACCTACTTCTAACCCGGTGGGAAAATAAGGAGAAAATGAACAACATAAAATTATTATTGCCTTGGTTAACTCAATATGGAGTAGATCCATAGAATTTAGAGGATACGAGATATGTTGTGTTTGTTAAACACCCCGGTGGGGAAAATGAGATAGTATGACATATGATCGTATGATGATATTACCTCATTAAAAAACTTAATGAGAACCTGGTAAATAAAATCATTAAGAGAAAAGAGAGTAATATGATGTGTTGAACATGAATGGCTCACGAAGTATCCCCCGCATTCATGCAAATTTAGAAAACGTTGCATACGAATTCCATGAACAAAGTTCCGGAATGATGAAGTTCGTAGAGACCTCATGAACAAACCATCAAGGTTATCACAGGATTTGACTTGCAAGATATATTTCTGACTCACCTAAAGAGATCATGGGGGAAAGTTAGGGGAAATATGTTAGGTGATACTGCTCTTTTTGTATTATGTTTACATCCGTGCAACAAAAGTAAAATTATCTATGTAGATAATGATGATTCAAATCAATTGTGTTGGTCGTCCAAAGGCACTAGGATATGGAACTTCCAGTCCCAACATCTCTTCTACATTTTACCATGCTTTGAGTGAATATTTCTCTACGTCTAGAGATCGAATAAACCTGGGTGACGGATATGAGTTGTATGTATTAAGTTTCTCCAATATTTTCTAGATATATGTAGCTTGGTGTACCATAATAATTGAGTGAAGGAGCTCGAGTTGTATTCCTAAGCACTATTTGGCTTTATTCATATCCTTCATCTCAAATTCGTATTTTATATGATCATGTGATTCGTCATTGTAGGAGTAATCCTTGTGTATGGAAAAGACACATATGCGATCATCATTGTAGGATTAACCCTTGTATACAAGAAACTCACTATGTTAGTTGTACCAAAATGTACCGACAACAATAATTCATAGAGTTACTTATTAACTTTACACAATACATGTTGCATTTGCATTTCGATCCAGATTGAAATTTCATTGGGAGTACGAATATTGATCCGCATGGATATGTAGTCACTACATCTATCAACTGCATATATAAATTATTTTGTACTGCCAAGATATGTATATCAGAAAAAAGTATTACACTGGTGTTTGGAGATTAGGTCTCGGATCTACGCGGAAAACCGATCTTATGCTGCAAGCCTTGCTTTCTCACCACCTTTTGTCTCGATTCTCTTTCTGGAAGAAAATCATTGAATGCCGCAGACAATTCATTTGGAAGAGTGTGCCTATTTTCTGCTTGGATTACATAATTCGATTGTTTCAGTCGGAGCGAGTGGTTTACACTCTAACATGGCTAGTGGCTTTCGAGCTGAATCATTGTGAAGGATGTTTGAAATCATACAAGAGAAATGTTTATTGACAGTTTTAGGCTTTGGTTATATAGTCCTCCAGAATCAATATAGTTGCAGGAAATTCCATACACCCTTAATGACTCTTCGTGAGTTACAAATACGTGTGAATCTAGGTGATTTCGTGTCCCAGCTAGTGTGTACAAGCTAAAGCTGGGTTTTGCATGTTGCCCTTTCACTGTGTGTATACTACCCATCAAGTATTAATCAAAGCTAGGATGACATTCATTTACTGATTTGGAATAATTTTCCTCACCCTTTGTTGTTTCCAGGAAGCTCAATCTTGGGGAGATGCCATACTACTCCGCCTCATTTCAAAAGCAGGGACTTGGGTGGTTTTTATTGGTACATTTCCTTTTTTCGGGTGCATTTTTAGCCAGGTTAAAAGATTTTATAACATCTTTGAGATCAGTAAATGAAATTGGTGGGTTATCTGCAATTTGTTGCAAATTTGTCAGTTCCGAACGTAGCGTCCAAATTCTTGATAACGTGGATATGAGGTGGAACGTGGAGTCCCAGTTTGATTCCCTGGTATTCTATAAGGTACTTAAAATCTCACCAGTTGCATGAAATAATCATCCTAGAATATAGCAATCAACGTACTATGAATGGCTCCCATGTGAGGGTCTAGGGTACTTCTTGATTGACGGAGGTCTATTCCTCACATCGATCCCTAAGTCTGTATGTCCATTGATGTACGCCGTGGTGGTGAGATTGTACAATGTTGAAAAAACCACTAGGCACATGCGAGGCAGTTGACATTCTCCTAGTGCCTAGGTTGCGCTTAAGCACCGTGGCGTGACCTACGCGGCTGCTTGTGCCGGTAAAGCACACGTCCGTTGGGAACCCCAAGAGGAAGGTATGATGAGTACAACAGCGATTTTTCCCTCAGTAAGAAACCAAGGTTATCGAATCAGTAGGAGATGAAGACCACGTGAAGGTTGTTGGTGAAGGAGTGTAGTGCGGCGCAACACCAGGGATTCCGCTGCCAACGTGGAACCTGCACAACACAATCAAAATACTTTGCCCCAACTTAACAGTGAGGTTGTCAATCTCACCGGTTTGCTGTAAACAAAGGATTAAACGTATGGTGTGGAAAATGATGTTTGCTTGCAGAAAACAAAAAAGAACAATGATTGCAGTAGGTTGTATTTCAGATGTAAAAGAATGGACCGGGGTCCACAGTTCACTAGTGGTGTCTCTCCAATAAGATAAATAACATGTTGGGTAAACAAATTACAGTTGGGCAATTGACAAATAGAGAGGGCATAACAATGCACATACATATCATGATGACTACTTGTGAGATTTACTTAGGGCATTACGACAAATAACATAGACCGCCATCCAGACATGCATTTATGCCTAAAAAGTCCACCTTCGAGGTTAGCATCCGCACCCCTTCCGATATTAAGTTGCAAACAACATACAATTGCATTAAGTACTGTGCGTAATGTAAACAATACAAATATCCTTAGACAAAGCATTGATGTTTTATCCCTAGTGGCAACGGCACATCCACAACTTTAGGGGTTGCTGTCACTCCCCCAGATTCAATGGAGACATGAACCCACTATCTAGCATAAATACTCCCTCTTGGAGTTACAAGTATCAACTTGGCCAGAGCCTCTACTAGCAACGGAGAGCATGCAAGATCATAAACAACACATATATGATAGATCAATAATCAACTTGACATAGTATTCCATATTCATCGGATCCCAACAAACACAACATGTAGCATTACAATAAGATGATCTTGATCATGATAGGCAGCTCACAAGATCTAAACATGATGGCACAAGAGGAGAAGACAACCATCTAGCTACTGCTATGGACCCATAGTCCAAGGATGAACTACTCACGCATCAGTCCGGAGGCGGGCATGGTGATGTAGAGCCCTCCGGTGATGAATTCCCCTCGTCGGCAGGGTGCCGCAGGAGATCTTCTGAACCCCCGAGTTAGGGTTGACGGCGGCGGCGTCTCTGGAACTGTTCTGGTATTTTGGCTCTCGGTGCTAGGGTTTTCCGAGACGAAGGAATAAATAGGCGAAGGGGCAGAGTCGGGGGAGCCAGGGGCTCCCTCCCCACATGGCGGCGCGGCAGTGGGCCCCCCACGCCGCCCTATGGGGTGGGCCCCCCTGCTGCCCTTCCTCGACTCCTCTTCGGTCTTCTGGAACCTCCCATGGAAAATAGGGCCATGGGCTTTTGTTTCGTCCAATTCCGAGAATATTTGTAAACTAACTTTTCTGAAATCAAAATCAACAGAAAACAGGAACTGGCACTGTGGCATCTTGTTAATAGATTAGTCCCAGAAAATTCATAAAAACATTATAAAGTGTGAATAAAACATGTAGGTATTGTCATAAAACTAGCATGGAACATAAGAAATTATAGATACGTTGGAGACGTATCAAGCATCCCCAAGCTTAGTTCCTACTCTCCCTCGAGTAGGTAAACGATAACAAGGATAATTTCTGAAGTGACATGCTACTATCATAATCTTGATCAATACTATTGTAAAGCATATGAGATGAATGAAGTGATTCAAAGCAATGGTAAAGATAATGACTAAACAACTGAATCATATAGCAAAGACTTTTCATGAATAGTACTTTCAAGACAAGCATCAACAAGTCTTGCATATTCATCATCACATTATGGCCATATCACATCACCAAACCCTGCAAAAACAAGTTAGACGTCTCTAATTTGGTTTGCATATTTTACGTGGTTTAGGGTTTTCGAGAGAGATCTAATCTACCTACGAACATGAACCACAACGGTGATACTAGTGTTGTCAATAGAAGAGTAAATTGAATCTTCACTATAGTGGGAGAGATAGACACCCACAAAGCCACTTATGCAATACAAGTTGCATGTCGAGCGTGGAACAAATCTCATGAACGCGGTCATGTAAAGTTAGCCCGAGCCGCTTCATCCCACTATGCCACAAAGATGCAAAGTACTCAAACTAAAGACAACATAAGCATCAACGCCCACAAACCATTGTGTTCTACTCGTGCAACCATCTATGCATAGACACGGCTTTGATACCACTGTAGGATAACGTTGCATAGAAAACAAAAATTTTCCTACCGCGAGAACGCAATCCAAGCCAAGATGCAATCTAGAAGATGGGAGCAACGAGGGGATGATCAAGTCTCACCCTTGAAGAGTTTCAAAGCCTACAAGATGAGGCTCTTGTTGCTGCGGTAGACGTTCACTTGCCGCTTGCAAAAGCGCGTAGAAGATCTTGATCACGGCGCCACGAACGGGCAGCACCTCCGTACTCGGCCACACGTTCGGTTGTTGATGAAGACGACGTCCACCTCCCCGTTCCAGCGGGCAGCAGAAGTAGTAGCTCCTCTTGAATCCGGCAGCACGACGGCGCGGTGTCGGTGGTGGTGGAGAATCCCGGCGGAGCTTCGCTAAGCGTGCGGGGAAGAAGGAGGAGTGGGGTGGCTAGGGTTTGGGGAGAGGGGGGCGCCGGCCACTATGGGGTGCGGCCACCTTGTGGTGTTTGAGGTGGCCGGCCCCCTCCCCTTGGCCCTCATTATATAGGTGGAACACCCAAGAGTTGGTCTACAAGTCTTCGAATAAGACCCCAAACCAAAACCTTCCATATCACATGAAACCTACCCAAGCTAGGACTCCCACTAGAGGTGGGATTCCCGCCTTCCCTTGGGAGGGGTGGCCGGCCACCATAGGTGGAGTCCACACGGGACTCCACCCCTTAGGGTTGGCCGGCCATGGTGGTGGAGTCCCTTCGGGACTCGGCCTTCCAAAGTGACTTTCTTCCGGAATATTCTAGAACCTTCTAGCACCTTCCATAAATGCACCGGATCATTTTCAAACTCATAAAATGACTTCCTATATATGAATCTTATTCTCCGGATCATTTCGAAACTCCTCGTGATGTCCGGGATCTCATCCGGGACTTCGAACAAATCTTCGAACTCCATTCCATATTCAAGTTCTACCATTTCAACATCAAACCTTAAGTGTGTCACCCTACGGTTCGTGAACTATGTGGACATGGTTGAGTACTCTCTCTGACCAATAACCAATAGCGGGATCTGGAGATCCATAATGGCTCCCACATATTCAACGATGACTTTAGTGATCGAATGAACCATTCACATACGATACAAATTCCCTTTGTCACACAATATTTTACTTGTCCGAGGTTTGATCATCGGTATCACTCTATACCTTGTTCAACCTCGTCTCCTGACAAGTACTCTTTACTCGTACCGTGGTATGTGGTCTCTTATGAACTTATTCATATGCTTGCAAGACATTAGACGACATTCCACCGAGAGGGCCCGGAGTATATCTATCCGTCATCGGGATGGACAAATCCCATCGTTGATCCATATGCCTCAACTCATACTTTCCGGATACTTAATCCCACCTTTATAACCACCCATTTACGCAGTGGCGTTTGATGTAATCAAAGTACCTTTCCGGTATAAGTGATTTACATGATCTCATGGTCATAAGGACTAGGTAACTATGTATCGAAAGCTTATAGCAAATAACTTAATGACGTGATCTTATGCTACGCTTAATCGGGTGAGTCCATTACATCATTCATATAATGATATAACCTTGTTATTAATAACATCCAATGTTCATGATTATGAAACTAATCATCTATTAATCAACAAGCTAGTTAAGAGGCATACTAGGGACTCTTTGTTGTTTACATATCACACATGTATCAATGTTTCGGTTAATACAATTATAGCATGGTATATAAACATTCATCATAAACATAAAGATATATAATAACCACTTTTATTATTGCCTCTTGGGCATATCTCCAACAGTCTCCCACTTGCACTAGAGTCAATAATCTAGATTACATTGTAAGATACCTAACACCCATGGAATTCTGGTGTTGGTCATGCTTTGCCCTATGGAGAGCTTTAGTCAACGGATCTGCTACATTCAGATCAGTGTGTACTTTGCAAATCTTTACTTCTCCATCTTCGATGTACTCGTGAATCGAATGAAAACGCAGCTTGATATGCTTCAGCCTCTTGTGTGACCTTGGTTCTTGTGCATTGGCGATGGCACCCATGTTGTCACAGTAGATGACTAATGGGTCCAATGCACTAGGAACCACACCGAGCTCTACAATGAACCTCTTCATCCATACCGCTTCGATGAAGCCTCCGAAGCCGCTATGTACTCCGATTCCGTTGAAGACTTTGCCACCGTGCCATCGCTTTGAGCTTGCCCGGCTTCATGCAGCACCATTGAATATAAACACGTACCCAGACTGTGACTTAGAGTCATCAGGATCAGTGTTCCGACTTGCATCGGTGTAACTGGTTACAACGAGCTCTTGGTCACCTCCATAACAAAGAAACATATCCTTGGTTATTTTCAAGTACTTCAGGATATTCTTGACCGCTGTCCAGTGTTCCATTCCTGGATCACTTTGATATCTGCTAGTCAAGCCGACGAGCATGTGCTATATCCGGTCTAGTACATAGCATGGCATACATGATAGAGCCTCTTCGC
Organism: Lolium rigidum; assembly: GCF_022539505.1. Classification (NCBI taxonomy): domain Eukaryota; kingdom Viridiplantae; phylum Streptophyta; class Magnoliopsida; order Poales; family Poaceae; genus Lolium; species Lolium rigidum. The sequence goes on along the minus strand of NC_061510.1, from coordinate 57,436,329 downwards.
CGAGGCATAGGGGATCTGATTCATCCTTTCTCTTTCTTCTACCGTAGCCGGACCTTGAGTTTTACTCAAGGCCTTACCTGGTAACATAGGTAAGAACCCTTTCTTACTTTCGTCCATTCTAAACTTCTTTAGAATCTTGTCCAGGTATGTACTTTGTGATAGCCCTATTAGGCGTCTTGATCTATCTCTATAAATCTTGATGCCTAATATATACGATGCTTCACCAAGGTCTTTCATTGAAAAACTATTATTCAAATAACCTTTTACACTTGCTTAATAGTTCTATATCATTCCCAATCAATAATATGTCATCTACATATAATATCGGGAATGCTACTGAGCTCCCACTCACTTTCTTGTAAATACATGCCTCTCCATGACACTGTATAAACCCGAAGTCTTTGATCACCTTATCAAAGCGTCGGTTCCAACTTCTCGATGCTTGCTTCAGTCCATAAATTGAACGCTGAAGTTTGCATACTTTGTCAGCATTTTTAGGATCGACGAAACCTTTGGGTTGTACCATATACAACTCTTCCTCAATGTCTCCATTAAGGAACGCCGTTTTGACATCCATCTGCCAAATCTCATAATCAAAAAATGCAGCTATTGCTAACAAAATCCTCACAGATTTTAGCTTCGCTACAGGTGAGAAAGTCTCATCGTAGTCGACACCTTGAATTTATCGGAAACCCTTTGCGACAAGTCGAGCTTTATAGAAAGTAATATTACCATCAGCATCTGTTTTTCTCTTGAAAATCCATTTATTCTCGACAGCCTTTCGGCTATCAGGTAAGTCTACCAAAGTCCACACTTTGTTATCATACATGGATCCCATTTCGGATTTCATGGCTTCTTGCCATTTGTTGGAATGCGGGCTCATCATCTCTTCTTCATACGTCGCAGGGTCCTCATCATTGTTGTCCACAATCATGACATTTAGACAAGGATCATACCAATCAGGAGTGGCACGTTCCCTTGTCGATCTGCGAGGTTCAGTAGCTATCTTGTTTGAAGTTTCATGATCATTATCATTAGCCTCCTCTGTTGTTGGTGTAGGCGGCACGGGAACAACTTCCGATGCTTGCGCTACTCTGATCAACTAGTGAAGATTCATCAATCTCATCGAGTTCTACTTTTCTTCCAGTCACTTCTTTAGTGAGAAATTCTTTCTCAAGAAAGGTTCCGTTCTTAGCAACAAAGATTTTGCCTTCGGATCTGTGATAGAAAGTGTACCCTATAGTTTCCTTAGGGTATCCTATGAAAACGCATTTCTCCGCTTTGGGTTCTAGCTTGTCCGGTTGTAACTTCTTTACATAGGCTTCGCAACCCCAAACTATAAGGAACGACAGCTTAGGTTTCTTGTTAAACCATAATTCACACGGTGTCGTTTCAACGGATTTTGATGGTGCTCTATTTAAAGTGAATGCGGCTGTCTCTAATGCATAACTCAAAAATGATAACGACAAATCAGTAAGAGACATCATAGAACGAACCATATCTAAAAGAGTTCGATTACGACGTTTGGACACACCGTTACGTTGTGGTGTTCCCGGCGGTGTCAATTGTGAAAGTATTCCGCATTTCTTTAAATGCATGCCAAACTCATAACTCAGATATTCACCTCCGCGATCAGATCGTAGAAATTTGATCTTCTTGTTACGTTGATTTTCTACTTCACTTTGGAATTCCTTAAACTTCTCAAAAGTTTCGGATTTATGTTTCATGAAATAGATATACCCATATCTAGTCAGATCATCTGTGAAGGTTAGAACATAACGATAACCACCGCGCGAGGCTACACTCATTGGTCCACACACATCGGTATGTATGATTTCCAATAAGTCTGTAGCTCGCTCCATAATACCAGAGAATGGAGTCTTAGTCATTTTTCCCATTAGACATGCTTCGCATCTATCAAGTGACTTAAAGTCAAGTGATTCAAGTAATCCATCGGTATGGAGTTTCTTCATGCGTTTCACTCCAATATGACCAAGACGACGATTGCCACATATAAGTAGAATTATCATTTAATTTAATTCGCTTAGCATCAATGTTATGTATATGTGTATCACTACTATCGAGATCTAACAGAAATAAGCCATTCTTTTCAGGTGCTCGACCATAAAAGATATTATTCATAAAAATAGAACAACCATTATTCTCGGACTTGAATGAATAACCGTCTTGCATTAAACAAGATCCAGATATAATGTTCATGCTCAACGCGGGTACAAAATAACAATTATTTAGGCTTAAAACTAATCCCGAAGGTAGATGTAGAGGAAATGTGCCGACAGCGATCACATCGACTTTGGATCCATTTCCAACGCGCATCGTCACTTCATCCTTTAGTAGTCTTCGTTTATTCTTTAGTTCCTGTTTCGAGTTACAAATATGAGCAACCGAACCGAGTATCAAATACCCGGGTACTAGTACGAGAACCGAGTAAGATAAACATCTATAACATGTATATCGAGATATACCTTCTTTCTTCTTCTTGACAAGGCCGCTCTTCGGATCCGCCAAATACTTGGAGCAATTACGCTTCCGGTGTCCCTTCTCCTTGCGGTAATAGCACTCGAGCATCGGGTTTAGGGCCGGTCTTAGGTTTCACGGGAGGCGTGGCAGCTTTCTTGCCACCCTTCTTGAATTTGCCTTTAGACTTGCCCTGTTTCTTGAAACTGGTGGTCTTGTTGACCATCAACACTTGGTGCTCTTTCTTGATCTCAATCTCAGCAGCTTTAAGCATGGAGAAGAGTTCAGGTAACTCTTTGTTCATGTTCCGCATATTGTAGTTCATCACAAAGTTCTTGTAACTAGGTGGCGAGTGATTGAAGGATACGATTAATCCCCAGTCTGTTAGGAATAACTATTTCCAAGTCACTGAGTTTCTTCGCATGCCCGGTCATAATGAGCATGTGCTCACTAACGGAGCTACCTTCTTCCATCATGCAACTGGAGAAGTGTTTCGATGCTTCATAGCATTCCACGGCCGCATGAGTTTCAAAAATAGTCTTCAACTCTTTTATCAACTCATGTGGATCGTGGTGCTCAAAACGTTTTTGAAGATCGACTTCCGGATCGCATAGGATGGCACACCGAACTTGAGAGTACCGAGTTTTCCGAGTCGCGTAAACATTCTTTACTTCATCGGTTTCGGTTTCGCAGGGAGGGTAGCACATATTGCGGATTTCGCCAGCGAGGAAAATCCTCACATGACGGAACCAGTCGGTGAAGTTGCTACCGTTGCTCTTAAGCTTTTTTTTCTCTAGGAACTGGTTAAAATTGATTGGGGACGCCATATCTACAACATATATTTGCAATAGTTTAGACTAAGTTTATGATAAATTGAGTTTAAATTTTAATTCAACATAATTAAAAATCTAGGTGAACTCCCACTCAAAACAATATCCCTCGAATTGTCTTAGTGATCACACGAACCAAATCCACCACACCTAAGTCCGATCATCACGAGACAAGATGTAATTTCAATGGCGAACACTCAAAGTGTTCATCATATCAATCATATGATTCATGCTCTACCTTTCGGTATCACGTGTTTCGAGACCATGTCTGTACATGCTAGGCTCGTCAAGGCCACTTTAGTATCCGCATGTGCAAAGCGGCTTACACCCGTTGTATGCACTTGTTGATTCTATCACACCCGATCATCACGAGATGCTTCGAAACGACAAGTCTTGGCAACGGTGCTACTAAGGATGAACACTTTATTATCTTGATATTTCGGTGAGAGGGATCATCTTATAATGCTACCGTCGCGATCTAAGCAAAATAAGATGCATAAAAGGATTAACATCACATGCAGTTCATTTGTGATATGATATGGCCCTTTTGTCTTTGCGCCTTTGATCTTCATCTCCAAAGCACGGACATGATCTCCATCATCATCGGGCATGATCTCCATCATCGTCGGCGTAGCGTCAAGGTCAATGGCGCCGTCTTCATGATTGTTCTCCCATGTAGCAACTATTACAACTTCTTTGAAATACTACTCAACATGAAATTTAAAGACAACCATAATGCTCCTGCCGGTTGCCACAATACAATAATGAGCATCTCATACATATTCATCATCACATTATGGCCATATCACATCACCAAACCCTGCAAAAACAAGTTAGACGTCTCTAATTTGGTTTGCATATTTTACGTGGTTTAGGGTTTTCGAGAGAGATCTAATCTACCTACGAACATGAACCACAACGGTGATACTAGTGTTGTCAATAGAAGAGTAAATTGAATCTTCACTATAGTGGGAGAGATAGACACCCGCAAAGCCACTTATGCAATACAAGTTGCATGTCGAGCGTGGAGCAAATCTCATGAACGCGGTCATGTAAAGTTAGCCCGAGCCGCTTCATCCCACTATGCCACAAAGATGCAAAGTACTCAAACTAAAGACAACATAAGCATCAACGCCCACAAACCATTGTGTTCTACTCGTGCAACCATCTATGCATAGACACGGCTCTGATACCACTGTAGGATAACGTTGCATAGAAAACAAAAAATTTCCTACCGCGAGAACGCAATCCAAGCCAAGATGCAATCTAGAAGATGGGAGCAACGAGGGGATGATCGAGTCTCACCCTTGAAGAGTTCCAAAGCCTACAAGATGAGGCTCTGTTGCTGCGGTAGACGTTCACTTGCCGCTTGCAAAAGCGCGTAGAAGATCTTGATCACGGCGCCACGAACGGGCAGCACCTCCGTACTCGGTCACACGTTCGGTTGTTGATGAAGACGACGTCCACCTCCCCGTTCCAGCGGGCAGCGGAAGTAGTAGATCCTCTTGAATCCGGCAGCACGACGGCGTGGTGTCGGTGGTGGTGGAGAATCCCGGCGGAGCTTCGCTAAGCGTGCGGGGAAGAAGGAGGAGTGGGGCGGCTAGGGTTTGGGGAGAGGGGGCGCCGGCCACTATGGGGTGCGGCCACCTTGTGGTGTTTGAGGTGGCCGGCCCCCTCCCCTTGGCCCTCATTATATAGGTGGAACACCCAAGATTTGGTCTACAAGTCTTCGAATAAGACCCCAAACCAAAACCTTCCATATCACATGAAACCTACCCAAGCTAGGACTCCCACTAGAGGTGGGATTCCCACCTTCCCTTGGGAGGGGGTGGCCGGCCACCATAGGTGGAGTCCACACGGGACTCCACCCCTTAGGGTTGGCCGGCCATGGTGGTGGAGTCCCTTCGGGACTCCGCCTTCCAAAGTGACTTTCTTCCGGAATATTCTAGAACCTTCTAGCACCTTCCATAAATGCACCGGATCATTTTCAAACTCATAAAATGACTTCCTATATATGAATCTTATTCTCCGGATCATTCCGGAACTCCTCGTGATGTCCGGGATCTCATCCGGGACTTCGAACAAATCTTCGAACTCCATTCCATATTCAAGTTCTACCATTTCAACATCAAACCTTAAGTGTGTCACCCTACGGTTCGTGAACTATGTGGACATGGTTGAGTACTCTCTCCGACCAATAACCAATAGCGGGATCCGGAGATCCATAATGGCTCCCACATATTCAACGATGACTTTAGTGATCGAATGAACCATTCACATACGATACCAATTCCCTTTGTCACACGATATTTTACTTGTCCGAGGTTTGATCATCGGTATCACTCTATACCTTGTTCAACCTCGTCTCCTGACAAGTACTCTTTACTCGTACCATGGTATGTGGTCTCTTATGAACTTATTCATATGCTTGCAAGACATTAGACGACATTCCACCGAGAGGGCCCAGAGTATATCTATCCGTCATCGGGATGGACAAATCCCACTCGTTGATCCATATGCCTCAACTCATACTTTCCGGATACTTAATCCCACCTTTATAACCACCCATTTACGCAGTGGCGTTCGATGTAATCAAAGTACCTTTCCGGTATAAGTGATTTACATGATCTCATGGTCATAAGGACTAGGTAACTATGTATCGAAAGCTTATAGCAAATAACTTAATGACGTGATCTTATGCTACGCTTAATCGGGTGTGTCCATTACATCATTCATATAATGATATAACCTTGTTATTAATAACATCCAATGTTCATGATTATGAAACTAATCATCTATTAATCAACAAGCTAGTTAAGAGGCATACTAGGGACTCTTTGTTGTTTACATATCACACATGTATCAATGTTTCGGTTAATACAATTATAGCATGGTATATAAACATTCATCATAAACATAAAGATATATAATAACCACTTTTATTATTGCCTCTTGGGCATATCTCCAACAAAAACACCACATACTTCCTCATGAGCTATAAAACATTGACACAAATAAGGAGTAATAAAGTTTTGAATTGTTTAAAGGTAGCACATGAAGTATTTACTTGGAATGGCAGAAAAATACCACATAGTAGGTAGTTATGATGGACACAAATGGCATAGGTTTTGGCTCAAGGTTTTGGATGCATGAGAAGCATTCCCTCTCAGTACAAGGCTTTGGCTAGCAAGGTTGTTTGAAGCAAACACAAGTATGAACCGGTACAACAAAACTTACATAAGAACATATTGCAAGCATTATAAGACTCTACACTGTCTTCCTTGTTGCTCAAACACTTTTACCAGAAAGTATCTAGACCTTAGAGAGACCAATCATGCAAACCAAATTTCAACAAGCTCTACGGTAGTTCTTGATACGTCCATTTTGCATCACTATTTTGTATCATAATTTATTGTTATTCATTGATATATTTCATATTTAGAGATGATACTTATGTTATTTCACCTATTTTTCATGTTTCATGATTATTGGAGAATCACTCACCGGAGTCAGGATTCTGCTGGAAAAAGCACCGTCAGGATACAGTATTTCTGAAGATCAACAATTGACGGAAAATATACCGAAGATCTTATTTTCGCAGAAGACGGAGCCAGCCAAAAGGGGAGGCCGAGGAGGGCCGCCATGGGGCCCCCCATAGGCCGGCGCGGGCCCCACCCTGGTCGTGCCGCCTTGTGGGGAGGGGGCCCACAGCCCCCCTCTGTCGTCTCTCCTTCGCGTACTTCATCTACCCGAAAACCTAAGGTGCTGGGGATAATCGCGAATAGACACAGCTGCCTCTGCATGGCGGAAAACACCAGAGAGAAAAGAGCTCTCCGGCAGGCTGAAGTCCGCCGGGGGAATTCCCTCCCGGAGGGGGAAATCGTCGCCATCGTCACCGTCATCGAGCTGGACTTCATTGGGATCATCATCACCATCATCTCCATCACCGTCACCGTCATCTCCACCGCTGCACCTCGTCTCCGCTGTAACATCTAGGGTTGAATCTTGATTATTTCATAGGGGAAACTCTCCCGGTATTGATTACTCCTTGTTATTGATGCTATTGAGTGAAACCATTGAACCAAGGTTTATGTTCAGATTGTTATTCATCATTATATCACCTCTAATCATGTTCCATATGATGTCTCGTGAGTAGTCGGTTTAGTTCTTGAGGACATGGGTGAAGTCTAAATGTTAGTAGTGAACTATGTTGAGTAATATTTAATGGTTTGATATTTAAGTTGTGGTGTTATTCTTCTAGTGGTGTCATGTGAACGTCGACTACATGATACTTCACCTTTATGGGCCTAGGGGAATGCATCTTGTATTCGTTTGCTAATTGTGGGGTTGCCGGAGTGACAGCAACCTGAACCCCCGTTGGTATATCGATGCAGGAGAGATAGCAGGACCTCAGAGTTTAAGGCTGTGGTTAGATTTATCTTAATTACTTTCTTGTATTTGCGGATGCTTGCAAGGGGTATAATCACAAGTATGTATTAGTCCTAGGAAGGGCGGTGCATTAGCATAGGTTCACCCACATAACACTTATCAAAACAATGAAGATTAATCAACTATATGAAGCGAAAGCACTAGACTAAATTCCCGTGTGTCCTCAAGAATGTTTGGTAATCATAAGTAAACAAACCGGCTTGTCCTTTGTACTAAAAAGGATTGGGCCACTCGCTTGTGAACATTTACAGTGAATCCTTCATCGAAACTGCTTGTCAACACCTTCTGCTTCTCGTTGGGTTCGACACTCTTATTTATCGAAAGTACTACGATACACCCCCTATACTTGTGGGTCATCAAGACTATTTTCTAGCGCTGTTGCCGGGGAGTGAAGCGCTATTGGTAAGTGGAATCGGTAAGGGAAACTTTTACTGTACGTGTTGTTTTTATTTCTGCCTGCTGCTATAATTCATTATGGAGAGATCTTCTCTTGAATTCCTATTTGGAAAATCTACTACTACTGCAAAGGTAGTGGATGAGGCGCCAGGTGAGAAAGAGGTTCCATACAAAATACCTATGAAAATTATTGAACGTGTTGTGGATAACCGCTATGAAGGGGATGGAACTGTCCATCCCGGAGATCATTTATTGTTTTTACATGAATTATGCGGGTTATTCAAGTGTGCAGGTATTGCTATGGATGAAGTTAGGAAGAAACTATTCTCTATATCGCTGTCTGGTAAAGCGGCGCATTGGTACAAATTGCTGAAGAATGGGGATTCTCTTGATTGGAAGGATATTGTGCCTCTATTTTATTCTAAATTCTAAGTGAAATTCACAAAGACCGAAACCGCATATATAATTTCTGGCCTCATGATGGAGAGAGTATTGCCCAAGCATGGGGGAGATTGAAGTCTTTAATGCTCAAATGCCCCATTCATGAGCTTCCTGGTAATATCATTATTGATAATTTCTATGCAAGACTTTCTTTTCAAGATAAAACCTTGCTGGATACTACTTGTTCTGGGTCATTCACACGCAACAAAGAAGAGTTTAAATGGGACCTTCTTGATCGGATTCAGGATAATACTGAAGGATGGGAGAACGACAAAGATAGAGAGTCGGGTATAAATTATGATTATGAATGCATTGAAACTTTTATGGATACTGATAAATTTCGTAATATGAGTGCTACTTATGGTCTTGATTCTCAAGTTGTTGCAAATTTTTATAAAGCTTTTGCCTCCAATTTTGAATTGCCTAGGAAGAATTTTAATAAGTATCATGAACCTTACAAAGATAAAACTGATTCACTTATAGGTAAATGTGTTGAAATTAAAACTGTTGATCATATTCTTCCTGAAGCTTATATTCAAAAAACTCCTTTTCCTGCTAAAATGAAGGAGTATTCTGTTATAACTAGTGTGGTTAATAAAAGTGCAAAGAAACCTATAGAACCTGAAGAGCAAATAAAGGTTGAACCTGCTATTGCAATAGTTAAAGATCTTGTGACTGAAAATGTAGAAGATGGTCATATTATTTTCTGTGAAGATGCTTCTAATATTGTTTCACATCCTAATAAGTCTAGGAAAGCAAGTGTTCCTATGCTCTCTGTTAGAATTGGTGATCATTGTTATTATGGTTTATGTGATATCGGTGCAAGTATTAGTGCCATTCCTTATGAGCTTTACACAGAAATCATGCATGAAATTGGTTCTTGTGAACTTGAAGATATTGATGTGGTTATTCGGCTAGCTAATAGAGAAACTATCTCCCCTATTGGTATTGTTCGAGATGTGGAAGTTCTATGTGGTAAGATTAAATATCCTGCTCGACTTTTTGGTACTTGGTTCTGCTGCTAGTAAGTCTTGTCCTATCATTTTTGGTAGACCTTTTCTAAATACTTGTGGAGCTGTTATAGATTGCAAGAAGGAGAAAATTGTAACTAAATTTGCTAGTGAATCTTATGAGTTTAACTTCTCTAAATTTACCAAAACTCCTTGTAAAGCTGATTTGCCTAATGATGATTTTAGAGTTGAACAGTGTGCATCTATTGCTCTTGCTCCTAATAATCGTTTGCAGCAACATTTGGAGGATAGTGAGAGTGAAGTCTTTAGGGAAGAAAGGAACGAGCTTGATGAAATTTTCCTTCATCAACCTATTCTTAAACATGACTTACCGGTTGAAGATCTAGGTACAACACCACCACCAAAGGAAGATCCTGTTTTTGATTTAAAACTGTTGCCTGATAATCTTAAGTATGCTCATATTGATGATAAGAAAATATATCCTGTTATTATTAGTTCTAAGCTTTCAGATTTTGAGGAAGAAAGGTTATTGGAAATATTGAAGAAACACCGAGGAGCTATTGGCTACACTCTAGATGACTTGAAGGGGATTTCTCCTTCTATTTGCCAACATGCCATCAACATGGAAGATGATGCAAAGCCTGTTGTTGAACATCAGCGTCGTCTAATTCCTAAGATGAAGGATGTGGTAAGGAATGAGGTATTAAAACTTCTTGAAGCTGGTATTATATATCCTATTGCTGATAGTAGATGGGTTAGTCCCTGTGCATTGTGTTCCTAAGAAAGGAGGAATAACTGTTGTACCTAATGATAATGATGAGCTCATCCCTCAAAGAGTAGTTGTACGGTATAGAATGTGCATTGATTATCGAAAAGTTAATAAAGTTACTAAGAAAGATCATTACCCTTTACCTTTTATTGATCAAATGTTAGAAATGTTATCTAAAAATACTCATTTTTTGCTTTCTTGATGGTTATTCTGGGTTTTCACAAATTGCTATTAAAACTAAAGATCAAGAGAAAACCACTTTCACTTGTCCCTATGGAACTTATGCTTATAGGCGTATGCCTTTTGGTTTATGTAATGCTCCTGCTACTTTTCAAAGATGCATGTCTGCTATTTTTCATGGCTTTTGTGAAAAGATTGTAGAGGTATTCATGGATGATTTTTCTGCCTATGGGAATTCTTTCGATAATTGCTTGCGAAACCTTGATAAAGTTTTGCAGAGATGTGAAGAAACTAACCTTGTTCTTAATTGGGAGAAATGTGCCACTTTATGGTTAATGAAGGAATTGTATTGGGACATAAAATTTCTGAGAGAGGTATTGAAGTTGATAGAGCTAAAGTTGAAGAAATTGAGAAGATGCCCTATCCTAGGGATGTTAAAGGTATTCGTAGTGTTCTTGGTCATGCTGGGTTTTATAGGAGATTTATTAAAGATTTCTCTAAGATTTCAAAGCCTCTTACTAATCTTCTTCAAAAAGATGTACCTTTTGTTTTTGACGATGATTGTAAGGAAGCTTTTGAAACTCTAAAGAAAGCCTTGACAATTGCTCCTGTAGTTGAACCTCTTGATTGGAATTTACCTTTTGAAATTATGTGTGATGCTAGTGATTTTGCTGTAGGTGATGTTCTCGGACAGCGAATAGATAAAAAATTGAATGTTATTCGTTATGCTAGTAAAACTCTTGATGCTGCTCAGAGAAATTATGCTACAACTGAAAAAGAATTATTAGCTGTAGTTTTTGCTTGTGACAAGTTTAGGCCTTATATTGTTGATTCAAAAGTCACAATTCATACTGATCATGCTGCAATTAGGTACCTTATGGAAAAGAAAGATGCTAAGCCAAGGCTTATTAGATGGGTGCTTCTTTTGCAAGAATTTGATTTGCATATTATAGATAGGAAAGGTGCTGATAATCCTGTTGCTGATAATTTATCTAGATTGGAAATTATTGCTTATGATCCTGTTCCTGTTAATGATAGTTTTCCAAATGAACAATGGCTGCAATAAAGGTGAGCTCGCGAGATAGTCCTTGGTATGCTGATTATGCTAACTTCATTGTTTCCAAGTACTTGCCTCCGACCTTTTCAGCTCAGCAAAGGAGGAAATTCTTTTATGACTTGAGGCATTATTTTTGGGATGACCCACACTTATATAAAGAAGGAGTGGATGGTATTATGCGAAGTTGTGTTCCCGAATATGAACAACAAGAAATATTGAGTAAGTGTCATGGTAGTGTTTATGGAGGACATCACGCCGGAGATAGAACCGCGCAAAAGGTTCTACAGTCAGGTTTTTATTGGCCAACTCTCTTTAAAGATGCAAGAAAGTTTATTTTATCTTGTGATGAATGTCAAAGGGTTGGTAATATCTCCAGACGCAATGAAATGCCTATGAATTATACTCTTGTTATTGAACCATTCGATTGTTGGGGATTAGACTTCATGGGTCCTTTCCCTTCTTCACAAGGTAACACTCATATACTTGTCGCTGTTGATTATGTTACTAAATGGGTGGAAGCCATACCCACAAAAAGTGCTGATGGTGAGACCTCTTTAAGAATGGTTTAGATATTATTTTTCCTAGATTTGGAGTACCTAGATATCTTAGGACTGATGGAGGTTCTCATTTTATTCATGGTGGTTTTAGGAAAACTCTTGCTAAATATGGTATTAATCATAGGATTGCTTCCGCTTATCATCCTCAAACTAGTGGGAAAGTAGAATTATCAAATAGAGAAATTAAATCTATCTTGCAAAAGACTGTTAATAAATCTAGAAAAAATTGGGCCAGTAAGTTGAAGGAAGCACTATGGGCTTATAGAACTGCTTATAAAAATCCTATGGGTATTTCTCCTTATAAAATGGTTTATGGGAAAGCTTGTCATTTACCTTTAGAACTAGAGCACAAAGCTTATTGGGCTGTAAGAGAACTTAATAAAGATCCTAAACTTGCCGGTAAGAAAAGGTTGCTACAATTGAGTTCTCTAGATGAATGGAGAAGTGAAGCTTATGAAAATGCTAAACTTTTTAAGGAGAAAGTTAAGAAATGGCACGATAGGAGAATTATCAAAAGAGAATTTAATGTTGGAGATAAAGTCCTATTGTATCGGTCTCGTCTCAGATTTTTTGCAGGGAAATTACTCTCAAACTGGGAAGGACCATATGTCATTGTGGAGGTGTATCGTTCGGGGGCAATAAAAATTGGTTCTCTGAAAGGTGATGCCACACAAGTGGTGAATGGACAAAGACTCAAGCATTATATTTCGGGAGATTCTTATAATGAAGATGTTGATGTTATTCGAGTAGTGACTCCGGAAGCTTTCATCAAAGGTCAAATTGACAGTTCTGCGAGAGTTCGATTTGGAATAGGTAACAGTTCTGGTAATAAAAAGTCCGCGTTTAACTTTCCAAACAATGTTTTTGCTATTTTCGGAAAATATGAAAAATTACGAGATCGAAACGGAGAGGAGGAGACGCACGAGGGAGTGCCCCCATAGGCCGGCGCGGGCCCCACCCTGGCCGCGTCGCCCTATGAGGACGGCCCCTCGGAGTCCATCTCCCTCTCTGGTTTGACCTGGTACTTTCCTTCTGTCGTGAAATTTTTTGCTACATAATCCCCCGGACCCCTGGAGGTCCGTATATCGTTTTCTCGTTGTGTTTTGTTTCGAGCTGTTTTCTGCCAGGATCTGTTTTTGATCTAGAAGCGCCATGGTCTCTAACAACAAGGACAAGGGGCTTTCGGAGGAAGATATTCAAGACCCCAAGTTCAAATAAGAAGTCGAGAGCGAAGATGAAGGAGAAGTGGAGGAAGACCCGCGTGCATACCCACGCTTCACCGTCGCAAGCATCGGGGTGGTGGAAAATCCTTTCAACCCCAAGAAGAGCGCAAGAATTAGCACCGGGGAAAAAGTTCCACGTCGCTTCCTAGCTCCAAGGACATCTCCTCCAGGCATCGACAACCCCTTCCATGCTCTAATTCATAATAGTCAAATTGAAAGGATTCCCAAGGCAGTATTGCCTAGCAGTTGGGATATGGATCGTTCTAACACTGCAGGAAGGATGAAACCTGAAGATTGGGGAAACAACTCTAAGAGTTGGGACTCGCCGTTGGACATACTTCTTAACCGCGTCGAGCACAACTCGGAGATGATCCGCAACCTCATATACGAGATTGATGAGCTAAAGGAGCTTGTTAAGAAGCTTATCAAGAATTCATCATCACCACCGCCGAAGGAGTAATTCATCATTGGTATTGGCACCCCCTTGGTTTGTCCAAGCTTGGGGGAAGTGCCGCGGTATCACATCATCACTATATTTTACCTTTTTACTATCAAGTAGTGTCATATCATGAGTAGGGAAGTTATCATATAAGATGGTTGCAGTGTGGAAGTATCTCTCTTTTAGTTGGTTATCTATGTATCCCTTGGTGTGAGTTATCGTTATGGAATATTAATGAGAAGTTTTATCATTTACATACTTCACACCTTATTTTAGTTTGCAATCTCTGTTATGTGATTGATCTTGTTGTTAGTATTGGTATCACTTTGGGAGCATTGAGTAAATCTATTTGGTTTTGGCAAACTTAGCATTGGTCAATAGCAACAACACTTCGAGGTTTAAGTAGAAAAGAGGAAATACATGTAGATATGTTATTTCATTATCTTTCTTTCTTGTTAGCTATTAGCTTAGTATTCTGAAGTTAAAATTGTCTGTACTTACAAGGAAGATACATGATTGTTTCTATCACATGTATATTTGTTGTTTCCCTCAACTCTTATGCTTGCTAATCAACCTTGCTAGCCAAAGACCTGTACTGAGAGGTAATGCTTCTCGTGCATCCAAACCCTTAAACCGAACCTATGCCATCAGTGTCCACCATAACTACCTACTATGTGGTATTTCCCTGCCATTCCAAGTAAATACTTCATGTGCTACCTTTAAACAATTCAAAAGTTATTACCTCTTATTTCTTTCGATGTTTTATAGCTCATGAGGAAGTATGTGGTGTTTATCTCTCAATCTTGTTGGGCAGACTTTCACCAATGGACTAGTGGCACATCCGCGTATCCAATAATTTTGCAAAAAGAGCTGGCAACGGGGTTCCCAGCCCCAATTAATTAACTTTCATTAATAACTCTCTTCACATGTTTTGCCCCGATTCATCAGTAAGCAACTTAATTTTGCAATAGACACTCCTCCATGGTATGTGAAATGTTGGAAGGCACCCGAGGATTCGGTTAGCCATGGCTTGTGAAAGCAAAGGTTGGGAGGAGTGTCATCCTTAAATAAACTAAAGTACATGTGTAAACAAAAGAGAAAAAGGGATGATCTACCTTGCTGGTAGAGATAACGTCCTTCTTGGGAGCCGCTCTTTGGAAGCCTGTTTGGCAAGGGGGTTAGAGTACCCACTACCATTCGTTGACAACAACAAACACCTCTCAAAACTATACTTTTATGCCCTCTATATGATTTCAAAACTTAAAAAGCTCTAGCACATGATTTAATCCCTGCTTCCCTCTGCGAAGGGCCTATCTTTTACTTTATGTTGAGTCAGTAAACCTATTTCCCTCTATCTGAAGCAAGCAATTGAGTTGTTGTGATCCAACTATTTATATTGTGATCTGTTTAATCATGCCTTATTCTTCCTTGTTTAGTACAAGTTTTATCCGAATGAATATGGCTTTGAAGGTTATTAATGATTATGAGGAGATTATTATAATTGAGCGTGTAAGTTTTGCCATATAAGCTTTAATATAAGAGCTCTGCTCGAAAGATAAGTACAATCTGTTAATTGTTCTTTGACCAAGAACGAAGTTTGCCATCACCAATTATGATTTCCTATGCACCTTTATTTGTGATTTCCCTCTACTTGTTCCAAGTTGAATTATATGAGGAAGCTGTTCACTAGAATGTCTTGTGTGAATTAATGTGATGCTTCTTGTCTGTATTTTATTTATCGACTCTTCACTCCATAAACATGTGGTCTTGTTTACCGAGTTCAATTTCGGTTGGGGACAAGCAAGGTCTAAGCTTGGGGAGAGTTGATACGTCCATTTTGCATCACTATTTTGTATCATAATTTACTGTTATTCATTGATATATTTCATATTTAGAGATGATACTTATGTTATTTCACCTATTTTTCATGTTTCATGATTATTGGAGAATCACTCACCGGAGTCAGGATTCTGCTGGAAAAAGCACCGTCAGGATACAGTATTTCTGAAGATCAACAATTGACGGAATACCGAATATCTTATTTTCGCAGAAGACGGAGCCAGCCAAAAGGGGAGGCCGAGGAGGGCCGCCATGGGCCCCCCCATAGGCCGGCGCGGGCCCCACCCTGGCCGCGCCGCCTTATGGGGAGGGGGCCCACAGCCCCCCTCTGCCGTCTCTCCTTCGCGTACTTCATATACCCGAAAACCTAAGGTGCTGGGGATAACTGCGAATAGACACAGCCGCCTCTGCGGGGCGGAAAATACCAGAGAGAAAAGAGCTCTCCGGCAGGCTGAAATCCGCCGGGGAAATTCCCTCCCGGAGGGGGGAAATCGTCACCATCGTCACCGTCATTGAGCTGGACTTCATTGGGATCATCATCACCATCATCTCCATCACTGTCACCGTCATCTCCACCGCTGCACCTCGTCTCCGCTGTAACATCTAGGGTTGAATCTTGATTATTTCATAGGGGAAACTCTCCCGGTATTGATTACTCCTTGTTATTGATGCTATTGAGTGAAACCATTGAACCAAGGTTTATGTTCAGATTGTTATTCATCATCATATCACCTCTGATCATGTTCCATATTATGTGTCATGAGTAGTCCGTTTAGTTCTTGAGGACATGGGTGAAGTCTAAATGTTAGTAGTGAACTATGTTGAGTAATATTTAATGGTTTGATATTTAAGTTGTGGTGTTATTCTTCTAGTGGTGTCATGTGAACGTCGACTACATGATACTTCACCTTTATGGGCCTAGGGGAATGCATCTTGTATTCGTTTGCTAATTGTGGGGTTGCCGGAGTGACAAGAACTCTGAACCCCCGTTGGTATATCGATGCGGGAGGGATAGGAGGATCTCGAGTTTAAGGTCTGTGGTTAGATTTATCTTAATTACTTTCTTGTATTTGCGGATGCTTGCAAGGGGTATAATCACAAGTATGTATTAGTCCTAGGAAGGGCGGTGCATTAGCATAGGTTCACCCACACAACACTTATCAAAACAATGAAGATTAATCAACTATATGAAGCGAAAGCACTAGACTAAATTCCCGTGTGTCCTCAAGAACGTTTGGTAATCATAAGTAAACAAACCGGCTTGTCCTTTGTACTAAAAAGGATTGGACCACTCGCTGCAATTATTACTCTCGCATTTTACTTACTTGTATTTTATTTATCTGCTATATCAAAACCCCCTGAATACTTGTCCGTGAGCATTTACAGTGAATCCTTCATCGAAACTGCTTGTCAACACCTTCTACTCCTCGTTGGGTTCGACACTCTTATTTATCGAAAGTACTACGATACATGTCGTCGTGGTGAACAGACAGATGCCATCGGATGGCTTAAGTTGGGGCCGAATGTGCGCTAGAGGATTCGGGGGAGGGTTTTGGTAAAGATGGATGGATTTCCGGGTGAGTTCTTCAAGAACAGGGCCTTGGCCAGAGGAACAAGAAGAAGAACACAAGTGCTATTTCCTCCTGAGATCTTTCTATTGCTTGCTCAAGTGTGGTTACATGTTCTTCCCCTCTCTTCCACATGCGCGCAATGGGGGTGCCCCCTCTCCTTATATAGGGGAGAGGGTGGCTTACAGGGGAAGAAACCCTAGGAAACCCTAATGGCATCTTTGACTGGACAAACTACTTTACAAAGCTACTTTAGCTACCGGCGGCGCCGGTGTCTCTTTAATCAGGGAGGCTGACGTCCTCCGGTACCTTTTACGTCATCATCTGCTTTTGGCGTCAGGGCTTAGATTAAAGTTGAAGTGCTTCGCTCATCTTTGTCTTCTAGTTCTTCAGAGAATCTTTGACCAGCTTGGTCGACGTGCTACAGTGCAGTCTATACCGGTACTCCGGTAGCTTCTTATCTGGTTCCGGTATACCCCTCCTGGGATACCGGTATGTTTTACTTCGATGGCTCTAACCATCCGGAATAACATTTAAACCGGTACTTTGATGGCCTAAACCATCCGGTTTGGCACGCCTTTGGCATACCGGGGGTTATCCCCCCAACATTAGTCCCCGAAGCTGGTATAGTCCGGTGGATCCTATCCAATGGACCATGCCAGGTTCTTTTTTCTCAAGGTACCGGTTTAATCCTTCCGGAATCCGGATCAATTTCTTCGGCATCTCTACCGAACTTATGTTTTTGTATCGATTTTCTCCGGTATCATTGTCATTAAATCTCTCCTCGACGAAGTCGAGAATATCTTGGGTACAGCGCCTGTCAGTGACATGCGCACTGTGCCTGGAGCGCGACAGTGTCAGACGTCACTTCTCTTCGTCTTCTGCGCCCGCATTTATGGTGCCGCACCGGATCCGCTGCCGTTCCGAATCCGTGTGGCCCTCCCTGTGCTTTCTATTTTCCGCGCGTGTATCCGCGCGCCACGTGGCGGCCCACGAACTGAACCGCCGTGGCCCAGCAGTTACTGGCCCACTTCCCCCTCTCCCTATTTAAGGGGGTGCGGTTCCTTCTTCCTCCCTTTCTCCGCACTCGCCTCTTCACGCGCACCCAGAGCTCTTCGCCCCTCGCGCTCCCGTTCGCCGCCGGTCACCGCCAGAGCCCTGCTCCGACGAACTTCAGCCGCTTCTTCTGCTGCGCTGCGGATCTCCGCCGCGCAAAGATCCTTCGAGGCGTCTCCAACATCGCTGCATCGACTTCCCGTTTGCTGCAACAGCCCCTCTCCATCGCCGGACCTCTTCGGCGCCTGCGAACTCGCCGCGTCTCCGGCGACCCTCGTCCTCGACGTCTTGCGCCGCTCCAGGTTAGCCCCAACACTTGTTTGCCCCCTTCTCTTTGCCTCTTAGTTCTTGGGCCGGTAGAGTATTTACCTTTCCTCTTTCTTTTGGTTTTTCCTCTTATTCGTAGATCTTCGCGCGAGGCTAGGATTTGGGAAAACTGTTTCTAGGTAGAATCCGGAACCTTTTAACTCCAAATGTCTACCGAACTCTATGTCTCCGAGTCTACCGGCAGCAGCCGCCACGAAGAAGCTTCCGACGGGCTCACAGCAGATCTTGATCGGACGAAAACTTCTTCCTCTGCTTCCGAGGCCGGAGCCGGAAGGGGCCAGGAGGCCAACAGCTCTCGCCAAGGTTCTAGAGTGAACTTGGCCAATATTACCCACGGAGCCTGGAAAGGTTCCGATGTGACGCAGGCGGATATTGATTGGCTATACCGCTCTCGGAGGATTCCGGCACAGGTTTCTTGCCGGATTCCGCGTGACGAGGTGGAATCCGCACCCGAACCCGGTGAGTTCATGGTTTTTGTTGCTCACTTTGAGCGTAGCTTCGGCCTCCCTGCGTCTGACTTCTTCTGCAAATTCCTTGATTTCTACAAACTTCAACCCCATCATCTCCCCGGCAACGCCATCTTTTATCTTTCTTGTTACGTTTCTTTCATGGAGGCCTACGTTGGCCTCCTTCCCACCAAAGAGGCTTTTGCCCGCTTCTTCTGCCTTCGGATCAATTCGGTCCAAGGCAAAGATATCCCCAAGCCTAAACCTCCGGTGCAGTGTGGATCTTGCATCGTGGGCTCTCGCCAGGGGAGCCCTTTCTTCAAGTTCTCCGGCTTGGATTCCTGCCGGGCCTGGCATGAAACTTTTTTCTATGTGAGGAACAAAGATTCCTCAGATTTTATCAACCTTCCGCCCTACAATCCGGCGATGCCCACAAAGACAAACTGGGGCTTCAATCCGGGATCTAACCACATCGAGACCAACCGGATAGTTCGCTTCCCTGAAAGTCTCAAGAAGGAGACGAACATCAGCGCAGATGATGTTATCCGTGTGTTTATCTCACGCCGGGTACTTCCCCTTCAGCGCCGAGCTCACAAGATGAGCCAGATGTGCGCCCCCGCGATCCCACCAAGATCACTGGCTTGGCTCTAAGCAAAAAAGGATATTGCCCTCAAGGCCAGGCAAATTTGTAATACGGATATGCCACCGGATTGGGAGTGGGGCCATCTTCCCCTCTGTGCCATGAACCCCCCCAACTGACGATGTATGACCTTAGCAGTCCGGATCGTTTTTTCCCGGCAGGTTTTCCAAGGCACAACTAACCGACTTTTCATTTTTCAGGCCTGTGCGCGCTTTCCTCGCATAGCTGCGGAAGCTCGAGGACCCAGCCGAAAGCGTGACTTGGACGAAGTGGATCCGGACCCCTACGTGGTTTGGACCAAGAACAAGATGGGTCGCACCCACACCTCACGCCCCGGTAACTTTTCTACCAACGATTCCGGTTCGGATGATGAGGTCATCATTCTTGAGGTATATCTTTCTTTCGCTTTCTCATGCACCGTTTTTCTGTAGATCTGCCCTCAGCCAGCGCCAAACCTCAGGTTCTGGAGCACGCTACCCCGCTGGACGTGGAGGCTGGAAGTGAGTTTCATGAGAAACTTGTTTCCGAGGGCCAGAAAAACAAGGCTCCGGCAGCCGATGCCGGTTCAAGCTAGGCTCCTCCTGCTAAGCGCTCCCGCAGGGAGATCATCGGCGGGAAAGAGGTCACCCCCAAGCACTACCGGAAACGGCAGATGCCGGTTGTCTCTGGGTAAGCTTCCATTTCTTTTTCTTTTCGCTTTCCGGTTCCTTTTCCGGTTGCTTTTTCTGAACTCCTTTCTTTTATCTTTTCAGTCCCGCCCTCAAGACCACCAAGAGCGCCTCTGGCATGAGGCCGGAAACCTCTGAGGATGCCACCAGGACCTCGACTCCTCCTCAACCAAGTCCTGTACCATCTGGTGCCGGCAAATCTTCTGCCTCCCCTCTGGGGCCAACACAAGTTCGGGGCGCGCGGCCCCTAAATCTTCAGATCACCGCGCGGAGGAGGAACTTATCTCCCCTCCGGAAACCCAAGACACCAACGCCAGCAACACCGGCGCCGGCACCAAAGACGCCGGGCTGGCGGAACCTCTGGTTCCTCCTGTCCCAAGAAAGAAGAAAAAGACTTCTGCTTCCTCCCCCTCCAAGACCGTGCCGGATCCTTCCGCGCCGGCGAGCTCTGCTCCGGCAAAGGAAGCACCTGCAGCTTCTGCGCCAACCAAGGCTCCGACGCCTCCACCGGCTGCTCCTGCCGGCGGGCCTGCTTTCGCCAATCCCACACCGCCAAAGGGCACCGACCCTTCTTCCTATGGCGCGCAGTTCTTGACGCTGCACGCCAGCCGCGCCGCGGTTGTGGCCGGCGAGACGGCTTCCGCTCAACTAGGTCAGATCACCGAGTTCACCCGCGGGGGGGCGGAACTGGGCCATCTCCTTGATTACGCTGACAAATGGAATCAAGCGGATGTGTCCCCCGCGACTCATGGCCTGGGGAAGGAAAAATTGCCGGTCGTTGATCCTGCCGGCCCCCGGAGCACCGTCCAGCATTTTAGTCGGCTGCGGCGCGCTGTCAAGGAATTTGACACCGCGTGGCACGACGCCAACAACAATGTGGTGGTAAGTTGCACAAACTCAATCTTTTTTACATCTCTGCCGGTTTTTACTTTTTCCGGATTATATATCTTCCCAGTCCCCGAGTTTTGGGTTGAGAACGCAGTTCTCAACGCGAAACTTTCTTAGAAACGCTCAAAAAACCGGCATAGCCAGTCCCCGAGTTTCGGGTTGAGAGCGCAGCACTTAGCGCGAAACTTTCTTAGAAACGCTCAAAAAAATCGGCATAGCCAGTCCCCGAGTTTCGGGTTGAGAGCGCAGCACTTAGCGCGAAACTTTCTTTTAATGCCAGCATCTTCTTACCGGAATCTTTTTATTTTGAATAGAGCACGCTGGACGCCCGGAAACAGCTCTTTGAGGAGCTGCTGTGGGAGCACCGGGAGCTTTCGGAAGCCCACATCAAATGCCAAGGTTAGCTTGTTGTCTCCGGCCTCTTTTTACCGGTTGCCTTCTTCCTCTAGGTACTTATAAATTTTTCTACACTTCAGCTGTCCCGGAAGCCACCGTCGAGGCCCTCTCCTCTCCTCTCAGGTTGCCGCGCTTCAAGGTACCACTTGTTTTCCGGTTTACTTGCGTCTTTCCATTTTACCGGAATCACTTTCCGTTAACATTTTCCTTCCGGCCTGCAGCTGAGAAGGAGCAGCTCGCTAAGGAGCACCAGCGAGCTCTGGATGTTCAGAGGACCAACTTCTCTGAGCTGAAGGAACAGCTCATGACGGTTGAATCCCGGCATTCTCGGGAGCTGAAGGAGGTCCGGGCGGCAGCGGAGGTCAAGCTTAACGAATCCCTGGAGGAGTACACGAACTCCACCGCGGTGCTGCGGGCTGAGCTGGAGGAGCAAACCAAGGCTCGGGAGGAGCAGAGCAAGGCGCGGGAGACGGCTGAAAACCGGCTTGCCGCTCTTATGACGAAGCAGAAGGACTTTGACCGGCTGGTCATACAAACCGACACGCTGCTCCATGGTAAGCCTTTCTTCTTTCCCTTTACTGCTTATAAGCTTATGTCATCCAGTAGTGTGCCCTTATCCTCTTTCCTTTCTTGTAGGGCTCTTTCCGGACTCCCAGGTTTATGCCTACCAGAAGGTGGAGGACCGCAGGACAGAGCTATCCTTCGGCGACCGGGAGCTTCCCTGGGATGCGTATGACCACCTGGTCACGCTTTCTGCGCGGGTTCAGCATATGCGCTCCGTGGACCGGCACCTTGCCGATCTGCCAGATCATGCCAAGGAAATCTACAAGGTGCTGTGGCCCGAGGATGCTGTGTCGGAGAGCGTAACGCTTCTCTCTGACCGCCTGAAGGACGCCTGCCGGAGGATCCGGGAATGGAAATGGTCAGTAGCTCGTGCCGGAGCGGACGCCGCATTGCGCGTCGCCTGCTCTTGGTATGATGACTTGGATCTGGATGCCTTTCACACCCGTCGTGGTGATGCACCCACAGACACAGATCCGGCCAAGACTGCCAAACGCCAGGACCGCGCCTACCGGATCGCGGAGTTTGCTCCCATGCACATCTTCATCCCTCCCCCTCCCGAAGTCAAAGATGCGCTCTCTGACGACGAGGAAGACATCGAGGAGGAGGAAGAAGAAGAAGCCGGAGAAGGCGACGCTCTTCCGGAAGAAGCCGGTGCTCCCCCGGAAGCTCCTGAGACCGGTGCTCAGCCCCCTGCTATCTGAATATCCTCTCTGTGTTTGCCGTTCCTGTTGGCTTAAAACAATGATCGTTAAATTCCACCCCGGTATGCCTGGGTTTGTGATGTAAGATAAAACTTGCTTTTCTTTTGGTTGTGCTACAATCATGCTTATGCCGGTATGTTATACCGGTAAGTTATCCAATTAAGTTCGTATGCTACTTTAGCACTTTGTTCATGGTTTGCTTTTTATCTTGCACTGTGAAGATTCCGAAATTGTTTCGGCATTCAATCCGTTGCACACTTGGTTCTTTTGCTTTGCCTCTGCCTACCCTCTGGGTTTTTTGGCGCATGAGTTTGCAAAGCACTTTCTTGAACTTAGAAATAACTCGAATTTTTTCACAAAAAACCGGTATAACCGGGGTTAGTTAAATTTTCCAGATTGTTTGTTCCCACTTCCTCTTCTCGTGGTTCACGTGCTTAATTCCTACCGGTTTATCTTGCTTGCCATGAAGCCGGGTTTCAGACAGCAGCAGAGTCGAAGACTCCGGTAGGTTTAGCACGCTACTAAACCGGAAAGAAAAGATGTTCCGCAATCAACCGGTGAACTGAAAAAATAAACACATTACATGCAATTTCGGTATAGGCAGTCCCCGAGACTCATTCGAGGTGCCGGCATCTTTTATTCATAGCATATAAGGTACAAAAAGAACTCCTTACAACACAACTTCATGCATAGAAGGGATGCAACAGAGCTATGTTCCATGGGTGCTTGGTTTCCTCTCCTGACCTGTCCGCCTTTCCTTTCTTTGCCTCCTGTGCATCAACCAAGTAATAGGCATCATTGTGTAGAGCCTTGCTCACAATGAAAGGTCCTTCCCATGGGGGTGAGAGTTTGTGGCGCCCCTCAGTGCGCTGCACTAGGCGTAGCACCAGGTCTCCTTCCCGGAAAACCCTCGGTTGAACCTTCTGGCTATGATAGCGTCTGAGGTTCTGCTGGTAAATGGCTGTTCTTGCCAAAGCCAGTTCTCTTGCTTCTTCTAGCAAGTCCACATCGTTTTCTCGGGCCTCTTTTACCTCTTCTTCGGTATAGAGTTGAACCCTAGGTGAATCATGTATGATATCGGTTGGGATCACGGCTTCTGCCCCGTAAACCATGAAGAATGTAGTGTATCCGGTAGACCGGTTTGGAGTCGTTCTTATACTCCACAGTACTGATGGTAGCTCATCGAGCCAACACCCCGGTGTCTTTTCAAGCGGTTCAATGAGCCTTGGTTTGATACCGGATAACACCAAAGCATTGGTTCTTTCCACTTGGCCATTGCCTTGTGGATGTGCGACTGAGCATAAATCCAACCGGATATTGTTATCCTCACAAAACCTTTTGAACTCACCTTGAGCAAAGTTTGTGCCATTGTTAGTAATGATGCTATAAGGGTATCCATACCTCAAGATCACATCTTTTAAGAATTTTACCGATGTATGCCCATCACACTTTGCGATAGGTTTGACTTCAAGCCATTTGGTAAACTTATCCACCATCACTAGGATGTGGGTAAAGCTGCTTCTTGCGGTTTTGAATGGACCAACCATATCAAGGAACCAAACGGTAAACGGCCAAGTCAATGGTATTGTTTTGAGACCGGAAGCTGGGGTATGGTTTTGCTTGGCGTACCGCTGGCACCCATTGCATTTTCGCACCAAATCCTCAGCATTTTCCAGTGCCGTGGGCCAGTAGAATCCATGCCGGAACACTTTTGCTACTAGCGCCCTTGATGAAGCGTGGTGCCCACACTCTCCTTGGTGAATCTCCACCAACATTTCTTTTCCCTCTTCCGGTTCCACACATCTTTGAAGGATACCGGTAACGCTTCTCTTGTACACTTCTCCATTGATGATGGTGTAAGCTTTGGACCTCCTCTGGATTCTTCTTGATTCATTTTCGTCAACCGACAGGGTGCCGTTGATCAGGAATTCCTTAATAGGTTCAACCCAAGTTGGTGCTTCCCGGACCAAGAATACTGGTAAGTCTATCTCCATATGGTCCACCAGCATAGCCTCTTCCGGCTTAGATCCTGCAGCCCCGAGTTTACCGGAGCAGTCCCCGGGTTTCCTTCGTCAATGTCCATTGGCACAATGTGTGACTCCGGTACAAAGATTGATTCCGATTCCGGACTCGGTTTTATCAATGGAGTTCTTAAGTGAGCCAAAGCTATTCCGGGAGGAATCTCTTGCCGAGAGGATCCCAACTTAGAGAGAGTATCCGCGACTTCATTTTCCGCGCGCGGCACATGGTGAAATTCACAACCTTCAAAGAAACCAGCAATCTTTTGCACATGGAACCGGTATGAGGCCATGTTGGCATCTTTTGCGTCCCAATCTCCGGAACATTGTTGCACCACAAGATCTGAATCACCATAGCAAATGATCCGGTGCGCACCAATTTCTTTTGCAACTTTGAGCCCATGGATCAGAGCCTTGTATTCAGCTACGTTGTTTGATGCTCTGAAGTGCACCTGTAGAACGTACCGGAGATGGTCTCTCTTTGGTGAAGTTAAAACCACACCAGCACCTAGACCCTCTTTGAGCTTGGATCCATCAAAGTGCATCTTCCAGTATTCTATCTTTTGCTCCGGTGGCTTGTATTGCATTTCCGCCCAATCAACCAAGAAATCAGCTAAAGCTTGTGATTTTATGGCGTCTCTTCTTTCGTATTCCGGTACGTATGGGGATATCTGAATCGCCCATTTGGCAATCCTGCCGCTTGCATCTTTGTTACACATGATATCTGAAATGGGTGCCTCGCTCACCACCTTCATGGGGTGTTCTTCAAAGTAGTGCTTGAGCATTGTGGCTGCCATGAACACGCCATAAGTCATTTTTTGGAAGTGAGGGTAGTTTTGTTTCGAGAGGGAGAGCACCTCGCTCAGGTAGTATACCGGTCGCTGCACGACTTTACCTTCCTCTTCTATTTCTACTACAACCACTACACTCACAACCCGGTTTGTTGCTGCTATGTACAACAACATGGGCTCCCTTTCCAAAGGCGAAGCCAGTATAGGCGCAGTGGCTAACATTGTTTTTAGCTCTTTGAACGTTGCGTCTGCCTGAGGGGTCCAGACGAAGGTGTCGGACTTTTTCATTAAAGCATAGAGGGGCAGAGCTTTTTCTCCCAACCTGCTTATGAACCGGCTTAGCGATGCCAAGCTTCCGGTGAACTTTTGCACATCTTTGAGATCGTGCGGTATGGTCATTCTTTTAATGGCCCGGATCTTTACCGGATTAACCTCTATTCCTCGGCTTGATACGAGAAAGCCAAGCAACTTGCGGCAGGGACACCGAAGGTGCATTTTGCCGGATTGAGTTTCATCCGGAACCTTCTTAGGTTATCAAACGTTTGCCTCAGATCATCGATCAAGGTTTCCTTGACCTTAGTTTTTATTACAACATCGTCCACATAGACTTGGACGTTTTTTCCGATTTGATCATACAAACACTTTTGCATACAGCGCTGGTATGTTGCACCAGCGTTGCGCAAACCGAAAGGCATAGTGACATAGCAATAAGCCCCGTGCGGGGTGATAAACGCAGTTTTTATTTGATCTTCCTTTTTCAGGGGGATTTGGTGGAAACCGGAATAAGCATCCAGAAAAGACAACAGTTCACAACCAGCAGTGGAATCAATCACTTGATCGATCCGGGGTAACGGGAAAGGATCTTTTGGGCAAGCCTTGTTCAGGTTGGTGTAGTCGATGCACATGCGCCACACCTTTGGAGCTTTTGCTTCAAGGTTCTCTTCTTTTTTCTTCTCGACCAGCACCGGATTGGCTAGCCACTCGGTATGCAGTACTTCCACGATGAAACCGGCAACCAGTAGTTTTGTTACCTCTTCCCCAATGATTTTTCTTCTGTCTTCAGCGAACCGGCGTAAAGGCTGTCTTACCGGCTTGGCATCCTTCCGGACATTCAAACAGTGCTCAGCCAGCTCCCTCGGAACACCTACCAAGTCATCAGTAGACCAGGCAAAGATATTCCGATTCTCACGGAGGAAGCCGGTGAGC
The DNA here is from genome assembly GCF_022539505.1 of Lolium rigidum. Classification (NCBI taxonomy): domain Eukaryota; kingdom Viridiplantae; phylum Streptophyta; class Magnoliopsida; order Poales; family Poaceae; genus Lolium; species Lolium rigidum. The sequence continues at coordinate 57,409,431 of NC_061510.1, read as the reverse complement.
GCGCTTTCCTATGCCTCACTGAGGCTAGCACCGATACGAACGGTACGCTCAGGGTAAGCCGGGTCCAGCACAATGTCTTTTGTTTCATTGGTTGGCTTGAATGCCGGTGTGCCCAAGTTTCCACTCATTGCCGCTAAACTCAACTGTGAGGATTGAGCCAGCGCAACCGCGGTTTGCATTCTTTTCTTTTCCTCTGTGATCACCAGCGATTCGGCCAGATTTGATCCGGCGGAAGCGGTTTCCAGTGAAACTTTGTAGTTTCCCACCACGGTCAAGGGTCCACGAGGTCCTGGCATATTCATTTTGAGGTAGGCTGTATGAGTTGAGGCCATAAATGCTTCCAATGCCGGTCTCCCCAGCAGTGCATGGTAAGGGCTTTCCAGGTCCACTACCTCGAACAGAAGGTTTTCCACCCGGCAATTATCACGTCCACCAAATGACATATCCACCCGGACTTTTCCCATGGGCGAACAGGACAACCCCGGAACGATTCCGTGGAAAGTTGTGTGCGTTGGTTGCAACATCTTTTCAGTTATCCCAAGTGTACGCATTGTATGCCGGTACATTATGTTTATGCTGCTCCCATTGTCTATCAGTACCTTGCTGAACTTGACTCGAGCTGTTGGCCCATGCATGATAGGGTCCACAACCAGAGCGTAACCACCCAGATTTGGCATTATTTTCGGGTGATCTTTGAACGACCAGCTGATTTCTTGATCAGACCACAACATGTATTTTGGAACTGCCGGCATCACCGCGTTCACTTCCATGGAACGGCGTCGCAGGCTTTGCTTGTCTGTTGGCTCAGTAACGAACACTACACAGCACAGGTCCGGATCGTGGTAAATGTTCCGGCCTAAAGGTGCCGGTGGAGGTGGTTGGCCATTGCCATCTCCCACCTGATGAACTTGTTGCGGTGGAGGCCGGTTTAGCTGAGGTTGTACCGGTATGGAGTTTGGCCCGGTAAGCGGGGGTGGTGGTGGTAGTCTCCCTGCATCTTTTGCTGTGCCCTGGCCCATTAATCTTTTGGTCCAAGTACAATCTTTTGTCAAATGGTTTGCCGGCCTTCCGGGGTTTGGTGTGTGCCACTGGCATGGCTGGTCCATAGCGGATTCCATGGTGTATCTTTCATCATTTTGCCACGGCTTCTTTTCAACCCATTGTTTTTTAGGACCCGCCCATGGTTGCGATCCTGTTTTCTGCCTCTGGCTTCCGCTGGCGCCGGAATTATCCTGCACCGCGGCTACTTGCTGCGGACCATACCTTCGATCTGGAAATTCTTCCCTTCGTTTGTTTTGCCGGTTATCCCGGTACTATTCTTGGCGCTGCTGAGACTGGTTTATCTGTTCCGACTCAGCTTGTACCGCCGGTTGCATTGGGTCTCCCAATGCGTAGCTATCTGCCACACGTATCATTTCTGCCAAAGTTTTTTTTATTGACAGAACATTTCTGCCAAAGTTGTTGGCATGTTTCTCTGTAGCTTTTGCCACAGAGGCGAACCTCTTCTGCACCCGTTGCAAAACCAGGCAATTTCTTGTGCCTCGATCACTCCTTCACAGGAGTTTCTTGTGGAGTTCCACCGGGTCAGGTAATCCCGGTCTGTTTCATTCGAGCGCTGCACGCACAAAGCGAGCTGCTGCGGCCTGTTTGGCCTCCGGTAGGTACTGCTGAAGTTGCTCACAAAAGCTTCCTCAAAGTCCAGCCAGCCATTTATGCTTCCTGCTGGCAAATTATTTAGCCAGATGCGCGCTGGTCCTACCAGAAAAGATGGTACAATCCTCATGGCCCAGCGCCGGTTTCCTCCACCAGTGACAGTTCCTCCGCCACCGGCAACGTAAACTGCGATCACGTAATCCGCAAGCCAGTCTTCCAGCTTGGTGGTGCCATCATAAGTTTTTGTATCGTGGGGCAACGTGAAGTTGCGAACCGGTGGTTCCTCTCTCATGATCCTTGGGCCAAAACACTTGGGGCCTAGAGGACCTTCTGCCTCTACCATTTCAGACAAGTACATCCTATCCAGCCTGTGCCTCGCATCCCGGTCTGGTAGGCATCTTTCGCCTAGCCGGTCTCCCAGGGGATTCCGGTAGGCCGCAGCTCTTTCAGCTCCCGAATCAACCTCTTCGTATCTTTCCGGTACCGCGGCTCTTGCCTGCCGGTATCTTGGCGGAGGCATTGCTTGCGCACAGTTGATGTGGCGTAGTAGCTTCCTTGTGACGGTAAAGCACTCGTCCGTTGGGAATCCCAAGAGGAAGGTATGATGTGTACAGCAGCAAGTTTTCCCTCAGTAAGAAACCAAGGTTTATCGAACCAGTAGGAGCCAAGAAGCACGTTGAAGGTTGATGGTGACGGAGTGTAGTGCGGCGCAACACCAGGGATTCCGGCGCCAACATGGAACCTGCACAACACAACCAAAGTACTTTGTCCCAACGAAACAGTGAGGTTGTCAATCTCACCGGCTTGCTGTAACAAAGGATTAGATGTATAGTGTGGATGATGATTGTTTGCAGAAAATAGTAAAACAAGTATTGCAGTAGATTGTATTCGATTAAAAGAATAGACCGGGGTCCACAGTTCACTAGAGGTGTCTCTCCCATAAGATAAATAGCATGTTGGGTGAACAAATTACAGTTGGGCAATTGACAAATAGAGAGGGCATGACAATGCACATACATGATATGATGAATATTGTGAGATTCAATTGGGCATTACGACAAAGTACATAGACCGCTATCCAGCATGCATCTATGCCTAAAAAGTCCACTTTCAGGTTATCATCCGAACCCCTTCCGGTATTAAGTTGCAAGCAACAGACAATTGCATTAAGTATGGTGCGTAATGTAATCAATAACTATATCCTCGAACATAGCATCAATGTTTTATCCCTAGTGGCAACAACCACATCCACAACCTTAGAACTTTCGTCACTCGTCCCGGATTTAATGGAGGCATGAACCCACTATCGAGCATAAATACTCCCTCTTGGAGTTACTAGCAAAAACTTGGCCAGAGCCTCTACTAACAACGGAGAGCATGCAAGATCATAAACAACACATAGGTAATAGATTGATAATCAACATAACATAGTATTCTCTATCCATCGGATCCCAACAAACGCACATGTAGCTTTACAGATAGATGATCTTGATCATGTTAGGCAGCTCACAAGATCCGACAATGAAGCACATGAGGAGAAGACAACCATCTAGCTATTGCTATGGACCCATAGTCCAGGGGTGAACTACTCACTCATCAATCCGGAGGCGACCATGGCGGTGTAGAGTCCTCCGGGAGATGAATCCCCTCTCCGGCAGGGTGCCGGAGGCGATCTCCTGAATCCCCCGAGATGGGATTGGCGGCGGCGGCGTCTCAGTAAGGTTTTCCGTATCGTGGCTCTCGGTACTGGGGGTTTCGCGACGGAGGCTTTAAGTAGGCGGAAGGGCAGAGTCGGAGGAGTCACGGGGGCCCCACACAGCAGGGCCGCGCGGGCCCCCCTGGGCCATGCCGCCCTAGTGTGGCGGCGCCCCGTGGCCCCACTTCGTCTCCCCTAGGTCTTCTGGAAGCTTCGTGTGAAAATAGGCCCCTGGGCGTTGATTTCGTCCAATTCCGAGAATATTTCCTTACTAGGATTTCGAAACCAAAAACAGCGAAAACAAAGAATCGGCTCTTCGGCATCTTGTTAATAGGTTAGTTCCAGAAAATGCACGAATATGACATAAAGTGTGCATAAAACATGTAGATATCATCAATAATGTGGCATGGAACATAAGAAATTATCGATATGTCGGAGACGTATCAATAAGCTACATGCAAAAGGTGACATCAAAATAAACAAAGATAGTAAAAGCGCATTTTGTATGAATGATGAAGAAAGAAGACAATCTGATCATCGTCACCATGCAGAGAGTACACGATGAAAACTGTGTGCGCAAGGTAGTAGTACCACGGAGAAAACGCTTCCATGTAAATGTGCTAGAGGACCTGCAGAGTTAGCAGAATGATGGCTTCACATATACAAAAGGAATGATGCAGGCATCATTACTCTCAGAGACCAGCGACCAAACTCGCTAAAGATATTTTGGCATAAGCCAGATAAAGAACATCGATCCAGAGCAACAATTCATGGTACCAATTAACTAGTCCTAGAAGGTAGGCAGATGCCGCGCCAGAGCAATGTCGGTGCATGTGCACCATCATTGCATGTAGATCGACTTACGCGCCATTACAAAAATAAAAAACACCATTGCGCATTGATGCACAAACATTTATTCAAGATCCGACAATGAAGCACAATGAGGAGAAGACAACCATCTAGCTACTGCTATGGACCCATAGTCCAGGGGTGAACTACTCACTCATCACTCCGGAGGCGACCATGGCGGTGAAGAGTCCTCCGGGAGATGAATCCCCGCTCCGGCAGGGTGCCGGAGGAGATCTCCGGAATCCCCGAGATGGGATTGGCGGCGGCGGCGTCTCAGTAAGGTTTTCCGTATCGTGGCTCTCGGTACTGGGGGTTTCGCGACGAAGGCTATTTGTAGGCGGAAGGGCAACGCGGGGGGCCACACGAGGGCCCCACACGCCAGGCTGGCGCGGCCAAGACCTAGGCCGCGCCGCCCTAGTGTGGCGGCGCCTCGTGGCCCCACTTCCTTTCCCCTCGGTCTTCCGGAAGCTTCGTGGCAAAATAGGACCACGGGCGTTGATTTCGTCCAATTCGAGAATATTTCTTTACTAGGATTTCGAAACCAAAAACAGCGAGAAAACAAGCAATCGGCTCTTCGGCATCTCGTTAATAGGTTAGTGCCGGAAAATGCATAATAATGACATATAATGTGTATAAAACATGTGAGTATCATCATAAAAGTAGCATGGAACATAAGAAATTATAGATACGTTTGAGACGTATCAAGCATCCCCAAGCTTAGTTCCTACTCGTCCCGAGTAGGTAAATGATTACAAAGATAATTTCTTAGTGACAATGCTACCAACATAATCTTGATCAATACTATTGTAAGCACATGTAATGAATGCAGCGATTTGAAACAATGGTAAATGACATGAGTAAACAATTGAATCATAAAGCAAAGACTTTTCATGAATAGTACTTAAAGACAAGCATCAATAAGTCTTGCATAAGAGTTAACTCATAAAGCAATAATTCAAAGTAAAGGTATTGAAGCAACACAAAGGAAGATAAAGTTTCAGCGGTTGCTTTCAACTTGTAACATGTATATCTCATGGATATTGTCAATGTAAAGTAATATAACAAGTGCAATATGCAAGTATGTAGGAATCAATGCACAGTTCATACAAGTGTTTGCTTCTTGAGGTGGAGACAAATAGGTGAACTGACTCAACAATAAAAGTAAAAGAAAGGTCCTTCAAAGAGGAAAGCATCGATTGCTATATTTGTGCTAGAGCTTTGGTTTTGAAAACAAGAAACAATTTTGTCAACGGTAGTAATAAAGCATATGAGTTATGTAAATTATATCCTACAAGTTGCAAGCCTCATGCATAGTATACTAATAGTGCCTGCACCTTGTCCTAATTAGCTTGGATTATCGGGATTATCATTGCAATACACATGTTTTAACCAAGTGTCACAAAGGGGTACCTCTATGCCGCCTGTACAAAGGTCTAAGGAGAAAGCTCGCATTGGATTTCTCGCTTTTGGTTATTCTCAACTTAGACATTGATACGTCTCCGACGTATCGATAATTTCTTATGTTCCATGCCACATTATTGATGTTATCTACATGTTTTATGCACACTTTATGTCATATTCGTGCATTTTCTGGAACTAACCTATTAACAAGATGCCGAAGTGCCGATTCTTGTTTTACGCTGTTTTTGGTTTCGAAATCCTAGTAAGGAAATATTCTCGGAATTGGACGAAATCAACGCCCGGGGGCCTATTTTTCCACGAAGCTTCCGGAAGTCCGAAGACGAAACGAAGTGGGGCCACGAGGTGCCCAAACCCTAGGGCGGCGCGCCCCCCTTGGCCGCGCCGCCCTGTCATCCGGGGCCCCTGTGCCCCCTCCCGACTTGCCCTTCCGCCTACTTAAAGCCTCCGTGACGAAACCCCCGATACCGAGAGCCACGATACGGAAAACCTTCCGGAGACGCCGCCAACGCCGATCCCATCTCGGGGATCCGGAGATCGCCTCCGGCACCCTCGCCGGAGAGGGGAATCATCTCCCGGAGGACTCTACGCCGCCATGGTCGCCTCCGGAGTGATGTGTGAGTAGTCTACCCCTGGACTATGGGTCCATAGCAGTAGCTAGATGGTTGTCTTCTCCCCATTGTGCTATCATTGTCGGATCTTGTGAGCTGCCTAACATGATCAAGATCATCTATCCGTAATTCTATATGTTGCGTTTGTTGGGATCCGATGAATAGAGAATACTTGTTATGTTGATTATCAAAGTTATATCTACGTGTTGTTTATGATCTTGCATGCTTTCCGTTACTAGTAGATGCTCCGGCCAAGTAGATGCTTGTAACTCCAAGAGGGAGTACTTATGCTCGATAGTGGGTTCATGCTCGCATTGACACCGGGACAGGTGACGAAAGTTCTAAGGTTGTGTTGTGCTCGTTGCCACTAGGGATAAAACATTGATGCTATGTCTAAGGATGTAGTTGTTGATTACATTACGCACCATACTTAATGCAATTGTCTGTTGCTTTGCAACTTAATACTAGAGGGGGTTCGGATGATAACCTGAAGGTGGACTTTTTAGGCATAGGTGCAGTTGGATGACGGTCTATGTACTTTGTCGTAATGCCCAATTAAATCTCACTATAATCATCATGATATGTATGTGCATGGTCATGCTCTCTTTATTTGTCAATTGCCCAACTTGTAATTTGTTCACCCAACATGCTTGTTTGTCTTATGGGAGAGACACCTCTAGTGAACTCGTGGACCCCGGTCCAATTCTCTTTACTCGAAATACAATCTACTGCAATACTTGTTCTACTCGTTTTCCGCAAACAATCATCTTCCACACAATACGGTTAATCCTTTGTTACAGCAAGCCGGTGAGATTGACAACCTCACTGTTTCGTTGGGGCAAAGTACTTTGGTTGTGTTGTGCGGGTTCCACGTTGGCGCCGGAATCCCCGGTGTTGCGCCGCACTACATCCCGCCGCCATCAACCTTCAACGTGCTTCTTGACTCCTACTGGTTCGATAAACCTTGGTTTCTTCGAGGGAAACTTGCTGCTGTACGCATCACACCTTCCACTTGGGGTTCCCAATGAGCGTGTGCTTTACGCGTCATCAAGCTAAATTTCTGGCGCCGTTGCCGGGGAACTGAAGAAAAGTTGCACCACAGAGATCTCTAACTCCCACGTCAACTTTGCGCCAGCAGACATCCATACCGGGACAACATAGACAACAGATAATGGACTCCTCTTTTATGCATAAGCATGTAGCAACAATTAATGTTCTCATATGAGATTGAGGATATATGTCCAAAACTGAAACTTCCACCATGATTCATGGCTTTAGTTAGCGGCCCAATGTTCTTCTCTAACAATATGCATGCTCTAACCATTAAATGAGTGGTAAATCGCCCTTACTCCAGACAAGACGAACATGCATAGCAACTCACATGATATTCAACAAAGAAATAGTTGATGGCGTCCCCAGGAACATGGTTATCGCACAACAAGCAACTTAATAAGAGATAAAGTGCATAAGTACATATTCAATACCACAATAGTTTTTAAGCTATTTGTCCCATGAGCTATATATTGTAAAGGTGAAGAATGGAAATTTTAAAGGTAGCACTCAAGCAATTTACTTTGGAATGGCGGAGAAGTACCATGTGGTAGGTAGGTATGGTGGACACAAATGGCATAGTGGTTGGCTCAAGGATTTTGGATGCATGAGAAGTATTCCCTCTCGATACAAGGTTTAGGCTAGCAAGGTTATTTGAAACAAACACAAGGATGAAGCGGTGCAGCAAAACTCACATAAAAGACATAATGTAAACATTATAAGACTCTATACCGTCTTCCTTGTTGTTCAAACTCAATACTAGAAATTATCTAGACCTTAGAGAAACCAAACATGCAAATCAGATTTTAGCATGCTCTATGTATTTCTTCATTAATAAGTGCAAAGTATATGATGCAAGAGCTTAAACATGAGCACAACAATTGCCAAGTATCACATTATTCAAGATATTATACCAATTACCACATATATCATTTTCCGATTCCAACCGTATAACAATTTAATGAAGAAGAAACTTTCGTCATGAATACTATGAGTAAAGCCTAAGGACATATTTGTCCATATGCAACAGCGGAGCGTGTCTCTCTCCCACACAATGAATGCTAGGATCCAACTTTATTCAAACAAAACAAAAAACAAAAACAAACAGACGCTCCAAGCAAAGTACATAAGATGTGATGGAATAAAAATATAATTTCAGGGGAGGAACCTGATAATGTTGTCGATGAAGAAGGGGATGCCTTGGGCATCCCCAAGCTTAGACGCTTGAGTCTTCTTGATGTATGCAGGGGTGAACCACCGGGGCATCCCCAAGCTTAGAGCTTTCACTCTCCTTGATCATAGTGTATATCATCCTCCTTTCTTGATCCTTGAAAACTTCCTCCACACCAAACTTGAAACAAACTCATTAGAGGATTAGTGCATAATCAAAATTCACATATTCAGAGGTGACACAATCATTCTTTATACTTCTGGACATTGCACAAAGCTACTGAAAGTCAATGGAACAAAGAAATCCATCTAACATAGCAAAACAGGCAATGCAAAATAAAAGGCAGAATCTGTCAAAACAGAACAGTTCGTAAAGACGAATTTTTAACAGGCACCAGACTTGCTCAGATGAGAAAACTTAAAACTAATGAAAGTTGCGTACATATCTGAGGATCACTCACGTAAATTGGCATAATTTTCTGAGTTACCTACAGAAAATTTTACCCAGATTCGTGACAGCAAAGAAAACTGTTTATGCGCAGTAATCCAAATCTAGTATCTTACTTCTATTAGAGACTTTACATGGCACAACAATGCAATAAAACTAAGATAAGGAGAGGTTGCTACAGTAGTAAACAACTTCCAAGACTCAAATATAAAAACAAAAATACTGTAGTAAAAACATGGGTTGTCTCCCATAAGCGCTTTTCTTTAACGCCTTTCAGCTAGGCGCAGAAAGTGTATATCAAGTATTATCAAGAGATGAAGCATCAACATCATAATTTGTTCTAATAATAGAATTAAAAGGTAACTTCATTCTCTTTCTAGGGAAGTGTTCCATACCTTTCTTGAGAGGAAATTGATATTTAATATTACCTTCCTTCATATCAATTGTAGCACCAACAGTTCGAAGAAAAGGTCTTCCCAATATAATGGGACAAGATGCATTGCATTCAATATCCAAGACAACAAAATCAACGGGGACAAGGTTATTGTTAACGGTAATGCGAACATTATCAACTCTCCCCAAAGGTTTCTTTGTAGAGTTATCAGCAAGATTAACATCCAAATAACAATTTTTCAATGGTGGCAAGTCAAGCATATTATAGATTTTCTTAGGCATAACGAAAATACTTGCACCAAGATCACATAAAGCATTACAACCAAAGTCATTGACCTTCATCTTAATGATGGGCTCTGATGGCGTGTAACTCACACGTTCGTTGGGAACCCCAAGAGGAAGGTATGATGCGCACAGCAGCAAGTTTTCCCTCAGAAAGAAACCAAGGTTTATCGAACCAGGAGGAGCCAAGAAGCACGTTGAAGGTTGATGGCGGCGGGATGTAGTGCGGCGCAACACCGGGGATTCCGGCGCCAACGTGGAACCCGCACAACACAACCAAAGTACTTTGCCCCAACGAAACAGTGAGGTTGTCAATCTCACCGGCTTGCTGTAACAAAGGATTAACCGTATTGTGTGGAAGATGATTGTTTGCGAGAAAACGAGTAGAACAAGTATTGCGAGTAGATTGTATTTCAGTAAAGAGAATTGGACCGGGGTCCACAGTTCACTAGAGGTGTCTCTCCCATAAGACAAACGAGCATGTTGGGTGAACAAATTACAGATTGGGCAATTGACAAATAAAGAGAGCATGACCATGCACATACATATCATGATGATTATAGTGAGATTTAATTGGGCATTACGACAAAGTACATAGACCGCCATCCAACCGCATCTATGCCTAAAAAGTCCACCTTCGAGGTTATCATCCGAACCCCCTCCAGTATTAAGTTGCAAAGCAACAGACAATTGCATTAAGTATGGTGCGTAATGTAATCAACAACTACATCCTTAGACATAGCATCAATGTTTTATCCCTAGTGGCAACAGCACAACACAACCTTAGAACTTTCTCGTCACTCGTCCCGGTGTCAATGCGGGCATGAACCCACTATCGAGCATAAGTACTCCCTCTTGGAGTTACAAGCATCTACTTGGCCAGAGCATCTACTAGTAACGGAAAGCATGCAAGATCATAAACAACACGTAGATATAACTTTGATAATCAACATAACAAGTATTCTCTATTCATCGGATCCCAACAAACGCAACATATAGAATTACGAGATAGATGATCTTGATCATGTTAGGCAGCTCACAAGATCCGACAATGATAGCACAATGGGGAGATGACAACCATCTAGCTACTCGCTATGGACCCATAGTCCAGGGGTAGACTACTCACACATCACACCGGAGGCGACCATGGCGGCGTAGAGTCCTCCGGGAGATGATTCCCCTCTCCGGCGAGGTGCCGGAGGCGATCTCCTGGATCCCCCGAGATGGGATCGGCGTTGGCGGTGTCTCTGGAAGGTTTTCCGTATCGTGGCTCTCGGTACTGGGGGTTTCGTCACGGAGGCTTTAAGTAGGCGGAAGGGTAGGTCAAGAGGCGGCACGGGGTGCCCAGACCATAGGGCCGCGCGGCCAGGGCAGGGGCCGCGCCGCCCTATGCTCTGGCTGCCTCGTGGCCCCTCTTCATTTCGTCTTCGGACTTCTGGAAGCTTCGTGGAAAAATAGGCCCCTGGGCTTTGATTTCGTCCAATTCCGAGAATATTTCCTTACTAGGATTTCTGAAACCAAAAACAGCAGAAAACAACAGAATCGGCACTTCGGCATCTTGTTAATAGGTTAGTTCCGGAAAATGCACGAATATGACATAAAGTGTGCATAAAACATGTAGATAACATCAATAATGTGGCATGGAACATAAGAAATTATCGATACGTCGGAGACGTATCAGCATCCCCAAGCTTAGTTCTGCTCGTCCCGAGCAGGTAAAACGATAACACGAGATAATTTCTGGAGTGACATGCCATCATAATCTTGATCATACTATTTGTAAAGCATATGTAGTGAATGCAGCGATCAAAACAATGTATATGACATGAGTAAACAAGTGAATCATAAAGCAAAGACTTTTCATGAATAGCACCTTAAGACAAGCATCAATAAAGTCTTGCATAAGAGTTAACTCATAAAGCAATAATTCAAAGTAAAAGCATTGAAGCAACACAAAAGAAGATTAAGTTTCAGCGGTTGCTTTCAACTTGTAACATGTATATCTCATGGATATTGTCAACATAGAGTAGTATAATAAGTGCAATAAGCAAGTATGTAGGAATCAATGCATAGTTCACACAAGTGTTTGCTTCTTGAGGTGGAGAGAAATAGGTGAACCGACTCAACATTGAAAGTAAAAGAATGGTCCTCCATAGAGGAAAAGCATCGATTGCTATATTTGTGCTAGAGCTTTGATTTTGAAAACATGAAACAATTTTGTCAACGGTAGTAATAAAGCATATGCATCATGTAAATTATATCTTATAAGTTGCAAGCCTCATGCATAGTGTACTAATAGTGCCCGCACCTTGTCCTAATTAGCTTGGACTACCGGATCATCACAATGCACTTGTTTTAACCAAGTGTCACAAAGGGGTACCTCTATGCCGCCTGTACAAAGGTCTAAGGAGAAAGCTCGCATTGGATTTCTCGCTATTGATTATTCTTCAACTTAGACATCCATACCGGGACAACATAGACAACGAGATAATGGACTCCTCTTTTATGCATAAGCATGTAACAACAATTAATAATTTTCTCATTTGAGATTTGAGGATATATGTCCAAAACTGAAACTTCCACCATGGATCATGGCTTTAGTTAGCGGCCCAATGTTCTTCTCTAACAATATGCATGCTTAACCATAAGGTGGTAGATCTCTCTTACTTCAGACAAGACGGACATGCATAGCAACTCACATGAAATTCAACAATGAATAGTTGATGGCGTCCCCAGTAAACATGGTTATCGCACAACAAGCAACTTAATAAGAGATAAAATGCATAATTATATATTCAATACCACAATAGTTTTTAAGCTATTTGTCCCATGAGCTATATATTGCAAAGGTGATGATGGAATTTTAAAGGTAGCACTCAAGCAATTTACTTTGGAATGGCGGAAAATACCATGTAGTAGGTAGGTATGGTGGACACAAATGGCATAGTGGTTGGCTCAAGTATTTTGGATGCATGAGAAGTATTCCCTCTCGATACAAGGTTTAGGCTAGCAAGGCTTATTTGAAACAAACACAAGGATGAACCGGTGCAGCAAAACTCACATAAAAGACATATTGAAAACATTATAAGACTCTACACCGTCTTCCTTGTTGTTCAAACTCAATACTAGAAATTATCTAGACCTTAGAGAAACCAAATATGCAAACCAAATTTTAGCATGCTCTATGTATTTCTTCATTAATGGGTGCAAAGCATATGATGCAAGAGCTTAATCATGAGCACAACAATTGCCAAGTATCACATTACCCAAGACATTAATAGCAATTACTACATGTATCATTTTCCAATTCCAACCATATAACAATTTAACGAAGAAGAAACTTCGCCATGAATACTATGAGTAGAAACCAAGGACATACTTGTCCATATGCTACAGCGGAGCGTGTCTCTCTCCCATAAAGTGAATGCTAGGATCCATTTTATTCAAACAAAACAAAAAACAAAAACAAACCGACGCTCCAAGCAAAGCACATAAGATGTGATGGAATAAAAATATAGTTTCAGGGGAGGAACCTGATAATGTTGTCGATGAAAAAGGGGATGCCTTGGGCATCCCCAAGCTTAGACGCTTGAGTCTTCTTAATATATGCAGGGGTGAACCACCGGGGCATCCCCAAGCTTAGAGCTTTCACTCTCCTTGATCATGTTGCATCATACTCCTCTCTTGATCCTTGAAAACTTCCTCCACACCAAACTCGAAACAACTCATTAGAGGGTTAGTGCACAATAAAAATTAACATATTCAGAGGTGACACAATCATTCTTAACACTTCTGGACATTGCATAATGCTACTGGACATTAGTGGATCAAAGAAATTCATCCAACATAGCAAAAGAGGCAATGCGAAATAAAAGGCAGAATCTGTCAAAACAGAACAGTTCGTATTGACGAATTTTAAAATGGCACCAGACTTGCTCAAATGAAAATGCTCAAATTGAATGAAAGTTGCGTACATATCTGAGGATCATGCACGTAAATTGGCTTAATTTTCTGAGCTACCTACAGGGAGGTAGACCCAGATTCGTGACAGCAAAGAAATCTGGAACTGCGCAGTAATCCAAATCTAGTACTTACTTTTCTATCAACGGCTTAACTTGGCACAACTAAACACAAAACTAAGATAAGGAGAGGTTGCTACAGTAGTAAACAACTTCCAAGACACAAAATAAAAACAAAGTACTGTAGGTAAAAACATGGGTTGTCTCCCATAAGCGCTTTTCTTTAACGCCTTTCAGCTAGGCGCAGAAAGTGTGTATCAAGTATTATCGGAGGGTGGTGTATCATTATTATGAGCTCCCCCATCCGCAGTGGTACTAAGGGTTTTGTCAATTTTAGGCCTATAATAATACTTCTTTGGTTTAGGCACTTTAGAGACATACATAAACTTTTGCTCCTTACCCACATAAGCTTTCTCCTTATATTTAAGAGATGAAAATGTTGAACCCAAGGTTCCCATAGCCTTTTCAAGTTCATCAATCCTATTGATTTGATCATCATGGACAACACAAGTTCCTAGGACACTAATTCTTTCATCAATTCCTACTAAGGATTTATCAAGTTCATCAGTTTTATCAAGTAACACTTCCAATTTAGCTTCAATACTTGGAAAAATTTTCTCTATGGTTTCCAATTCTTTCATAACATCTTCAAGAGAGATTTCAGTTTTAACTTTATCAACAGGGGGTATTCCAAATAGACTCTCAATAATGCAGCTAGCTTCTAATGCAGGGGTACTTAAGAAGTTACCTCCTGCGAGACAATCAAGAACATGCCTATTCCAGCTAGAGATACCAACATAAAAATTCCTGAGTAAAATAGTGGTGGAGTGTTTCTTAGTGCACCTATTATGGGCATTACTAATTCTATACCAAGCATCTCTTAAACATTCTCCCCCTTGTTGCTTAAACGTACGAACTTCAACTTCAGGATTACTCATTTTAGTAGTAGTAAATAAAGCAAACTAGATAAAGTAAATGCAAGTAACTAATTTTTTTGTGTTTTTGATATAGCAAACAAGATAGCAAATAAAGTAAAACTAGCAACTAATTTTTTTGTATTTTGATTTAGTGCAGCAAACAAAATAGTAAATAAAACTAAGCAGGACAAAAACAAAGTAAAGAGATTGAGAAGTGGAGACTCCCCTTGCAGCGTGTCTTGATCTCCCCGGCAACGGCGCCAGAAAATATGCTTGATGGCGTGTAACTCACACGTTCGTTGGGAACCCCAAGAGGAAGGTATGATGCGCACAGCAGCAAGTTTTCCCTCGAAAGAAACCAAGGTTTATCGAACCAGGAGGAGCCAAGAAGCACGTCGAAGGTTGATGGCGGCGGGATGTAGTGCGGCGCAACACCGAGGATTCCGGCGCCAACGTGGAACCTGCACAACACAACCAAAGTACTTTGCCCCAACGAAACAGTGAGGTTGTCAATCTCACCGGCTTGCTGTAACAAAGGATTAACCGTATTGTGTGGAAGATGATTATTTGCAGAAAACAGTAGAACAAGTATTGCAGTAGATTGTATTTCAGTAAAGAGAATTGGACCGGGGTCCACAGTTCACTAGAGGTGTCTCTCCCATAAGATAAACAAGCATGTTGGGTGAACAAATTACAGCTTGGGCAATTGACAAATAAAGAGAGCATGACCATGCACATACATATCATGATGATTATAGTGAGATTTAATTGGGCATTACGACAAAGTACATAGACCGCCATCCAACCGCATCTATGCCTAAAAAGTCCACCTTCAGGTTATCATCCGAACCCCCTCCAGTATTAAGTTGCAAAGCAACAGACAATTGCATTAAGTATGGTGCGTAATGTAATCAACAACTACATCCTTAGACATAGCATCAATGTTTTATCCCTAGTGGCAACATCACAACACAACCTTAGAACTTTCTGTCACTCGTCCCGGTGTCAATGCGGGCATGAACCCACTATCGAGCATAAGTACTCCCTCTTGGAGTTACAAGCATCTACTTGGCCAGAGCATCTACTAGTAACGGAAAGCATGCAAGATCATAAACAACACGTAGATATAACTTTGATAATCAACATAACAAGTATTCTCTATTCATCGGATCCCAACAAACGCAACATATAGAATTACAGATAGATGATCTTGATCATGTTAGGCAGCTCACAAGATCCGACAATGATAGCACAATGGGGAGAAGACAACCATCTAGCTACTGCTATGGACCCATAGTCCAGGGGTAGACTACTCACACATCACACCGGAGGCGACCATGGCGGCGTAGAGTCCTCCGGGAGATGATTCCCCTCTCCGGCAGGGGGCCGGAGGCGATCTCCTGGATCCCCCGAGATGGGATCGGCGTTGGCGGCGTCTCTGGAAGGTTTTACGTATCGTGGCTCTCGGTACTGGGGGTTTCGTCACGGAGGCTTTAAGTAGGCGGAAGGGTAGGTCAAGAGGCGGCACGGGGTGCCCAGACCATAGGGCCGCGCGGCCAGGGCAGGGGCCGCGCCGCCCTATGCTCCGGCTGCCTCGTGGCCCCTCTTCGTTTCGTCTTCGGACTTCCGGAAGCTTCGTGGAAAAATAGGCCCCTGGGCTTTGATTTCGTCCAATTCCGAGAATATTTCCTTACTAGGATTTCTGAAACCAAAAACAGCAGAAAACAGCAACTGGCACTTCGGCATCTTGTTAATAGGTTAGTTCTAGAAAATGCATGAATATGACATAAAGTGTGCATAAAACATGTAGATAACATCAATAATGTGGCATGGAACATAAGAAATTATCGATACGTCGGAGACGTATCAGGCTCCCAACCATCCCCTAGCTTCCTAGGAATAGAAGCTTCGCGATTTAGTTTCTCTTCTCTAGCTTTTATGAGAGCATTTGTAATATGTTTCGTGAAAGCCAAATTTATAGCACTAGCATTAGGACTCTTAGCAAGTTTTTGTAAGAACTTTATAACTTCAAAGATGTGACAATCATCAAAATCCAAACCATTATAATCTAAAGCAATGGGATCATTGTCCCCAATGTTGGAAAAAAAATTAGCAGTTTTATCACAGGCAGTTTCAACAGTTTTAGCAGTTTCAGGTAGTTTTTCGCGCTTTGCATTAGAAGTGAAAACATTGCTAACACCAATTCTTTTATTATTATTAGTAGGAGGTGCAGCAACTTGTGTAGCATTAGCATTACTAGTGGTGGTAATAGTCCAAACTTTAGCTACATTATTCTCTTTAGCTAGTTTTTCATTTTCTTCTCTTTCCCACCTAGCATGCAGTTCAGCCATTAATCTTATATTCTCATTAATTCTAACTTGGATGGCATTTGCTGTAGTAACAATTTTATTATCTATATCCTCAGGTTTAGCAGCCATTTTATTAATTAAAGAAGATTGTGACGTAGACATGTATGAGATTCGGTTTTCAGCATTTGCAAGTTTAGTTTGCAACCCAGAGATCTCCATATTCAGATTTTCAAGTTGATTTCCTATATTCTTCAACAAGGTAGATTGCTCATTCATAGTTTTAGTAAACAATTTATTTTGCTCATATTGTGATTGCACAAAGTTCTTGGTGGATCTTTCAATTTCTAACATCTTTTCCTCATTAGGTGAAACATATCTACCATAAGAGTTACCATTAGCAGGATATGGCCTAGAATCATTGTAATTGTTATTTTTAATGAAATTCACATCAACATATTCTTTTTGAGCAACCAATGAAGCTAATGGAACATTATTAGGATCAACATTTGTCCTATCATTCACAAGCATAGACATAATAGCATCAATCTTATCACTCAAGGAAGAGGTTTCTTCGACAGAATTTACCTTCTTACCTTGTGGAGCTCTTTCCGTGTGCCATTCAGAGTAATTAATCATCATATTATCAAGAAGCTTTGTTGCTTCACCAAGAGTGATGGACATAAAGGTACCTCCGAGCAGCTGAATCCAATAGGTTCCGCGAAGAAAAATTCAGTCCTGCATAAAAGGTTTGGATAATCATCCAAGTAGTCAGTCCATGGGTTGGGCAATTTTTAACCAAAGATTTCATTCTTTCCCATGCTTGTGCAACATGATCAGTATCTAATTTTTTAAAATTCATTATGCTACTCCTCAAAGATATAATTTTAGGAGGGGGATAATATCTACCAATAAAAGCATCCTTGCATTTAGTCCATGAATCAATACTATTCTTAGGCAGAGATAGCAACCAATCTTTAGCTCTTCCTCTTAGTGAGAAAGGGAACAATTTTAATTTTATTATGTCACCATCTACATCTTTATACTTTTGCATTTCACAAAGTTCAACAAAATTATTGAGATGGGCAGCAGCATCATCAGAACTAATACCAGAAAATTGCTCTCGCATAACAAGATTCAGTAAAGCAGGTTTAATTTCAAAGAATTCCGCTGTAGTAGCGGGTGGAGCAATAGGTGTGCATAAGAAATCATTATTATTTGTGGTTGTGAAGTCACACAACTTAGTATTCTCAGCAGTATTCATTTTAGCAACAGTAAATAAAGCAAACTAGATAAAGTAAATGCAAGTAACTAATTTTTTTGTGTTTTTGATATAGCAAACAAGACAGCAAATAAAGTAAAACTAGCAACTAATTTTTTTGTGTTTTGTTTTAGTGCAGCAAACAAAGAAAGTAAATAAAATAAAGCAAGACAAAAACAAAGTAAAGAGATTGGATTGTGAAGACTCCCCTTGCAGCGTGTCTTGATCTCCCCGGCAACGGCGCCAGAAAAAGAGCTGCTTGCGCACAGTTGATGTGGCGTAGTAGCTTCCTTGTGACGGTAAAGCACTCGTCCGTTGGGAACCCCAAGAGGAAGGTATGATGTGTACAGCAGCAAGTTTTCCCTCAGTAAGAAACCAAGGTTTATCGAACCAGTAGGAGCCAAGAAGCACGTTGAAGGTTGATGGTGACGGAGTGTAGTGCGGCGCAACACCAGGGATTCCGGCGCCAACGTGGAACATGCACAACACAACCAAAGTACTTTGTCCCAACGAAACAGTGAGGTTGTCAATCTCACCGGCTTGCTATAACAAAGGATTAGATGTATAGTGTGGATGATGATTGTTTGCAGAAAATAGTAAAACAAGTATTGCAGTAGATTGTATTCGATTAAAAGAATGGACCGGGGTCCACAGTTCACTAGAGGTGTCTCTCCCATAAGATAAATAGCATGTTGGGTGAACAAATTACAGTTGGGCAATTGACAAATAGAGAGGGCATGACAATGCACATACATGATATGATGAATATTGTGAGATTCAATTGGGCATTACGACAAAGTACATAGACCGCTATCCAGCATCCATCTATGCCTAAAAAGTCCACTTTCAGGTTATCATCCGAACCCCTTCCGTATTAAGTTGCAAGCAACAGACAATTGCATTAAGTATGGTGCGTAATGTAATCAATAACTATATCCTCGAACATAGCATCAATGTTTTATCCCTAGTGGCAACAAGCACATCCACAACCTTAGAACTTTCGTCACTCGTCCCGGATTTAATGGAGGCATGAACCCACTATCGAGCATAAATACTCCCTCTTGGAGTTACTAGCAAAAACTTGGCCGAGCCTCTACTAACAACGGAGAGCATGCAAGATCATAAACAACACATAGGTAATAGATTGATAATCAACATAACATAGTATTCTCTATCCATCGGATCCCAACAAACGCACATGTAGCTTTACAGATAGATGATCTTGATCATGTTAGGCAGCTCACAAGATCCGACAATGAAGCACATGAGGAGAAGACAACCATCTAGCTACTGCTATGGACCCATAGTCCAGGGGTGAACTACTCACTCATCAATCCGGAGGCGACGATGGCGGTGTAGAGTCCTCCGGGAGATGAATCCCCTCTCCGGCAGGGTGCCGGAGGCGATCTCCTAAATCCCCCGAGATGGGATTGGCGGCGGCGGCGTCTCAGTAAGGTTTTCCGTATCGTGGCTCTCAGTACTGGGGGTTTCGCAACGGAGGCTTTAAGTAGGCGGAAAGGCAGAGTCGGAGGAGTCACGGGGGCCCCACACAGCAGGGCCGCGCGGGCCCCCCTGGGCCGCGCCGCCCTAGTGTGGCGGCGCCCGTGGCCCCACTTCGTCTCCCCTAGGTCTTCCGGAAGCTTCGTGTGAAAATAGGCCCCTGGGCGTTGATTTCGTCCAATTCCGAGAATATTTCCTTACTAGGATTTCGAAACCAAAAACAGCAGAAAACAGCAAGCGGCTCTTCGGCATCTCGTTAATAGGTTAGTGCCGGAAAATGCATAATAATGACATATAATGTGTATAAAACATGTGAGTATCATCATAAAAGTAGCATGGAACATAAGAAATTATAGATACGTTTGAGACGTATCAGGCATTTCCTCTTCCACGTACGCTGCTCTTGCAGCGCGAAATTTTTGCCCACTTTCCTCTCTGCCGGCGTAATCTTTTCCGGCATAACCGTTTCCGGCATAAACATCTGTTGCCCCTTGATTTTTTCTACCGGCCTCATATCGCCCGGCTTGTTGTTTTCCGGCAAGTACCGGATCATACACAGTCATCTGCTGTGCATTTATTTTTTCTTTTCTTTTGTCCGGATGGGGGGACGATGCCTGCCCATGGGACTTGCTTCCGGCATTCTTTGTGGAACGCACAGATTTTGATGCCGCAACCTTGTTTACTTTTGCGAGCTACTCAGCGTTTTGCTGCTCAATCATGTCAAGCAACTCCCTAACACGATCTTGCTGTTTTGCCAAAGCATCTCCGGTAAGCGATTCACACAGCTCTACTGCAGCCCTAGCAGCTTTGATAGTTTTATCCGGACTGCTGTATTTAGGTTTTTCTACGATGCTCATAGATGCAGAGGCACTTTTTCCGGTAAGAATTTCCTTACGCAAATCCTGATCTAGATTGCGAGCTCTAAGCCTGTTTTCCGGTTGCCTAGCCGGATGAGCGCTAACAGAAGCAAAGCCATGAGCAGCGTTATACTCACGTAGGGTTAGGTTCAGCTCGCGCTGCGCCCGGATGATGTCCTCGCCCTTGGAGAGCAACTTCTGGCGCTGCACCTCCAGCTCCGCCTGAGCCGTTGCCGGATCGATGTTTTGCGCGATGGGCGTCGCCAGCATGCTCATGGCCGCTTGGAGAGGAGTTTCTGGTGGCACCGCGGATGCACCCTCAACCGCTTGGTCACGCTCGGTCGGCGGTTTGGTCATGCGCGTGGACTTCGTCTGTCCGGCGCCCTCCGCCGCAGCTCCTCTGCCGGCATCGCCCACGCCAACGACCAGCACTTCGACGCTGCTGGCGGCGCGGCCGCTGGGAAGCGCAGATCTTGGCGGGTCCGGAGCCACCAGCACCGGCGAGAGGCACTGGCGCTCGGGGACGGTGCCGTAGTAGACGCGGAAGCTCCCGAACTCGACGGTGTGTCTCTTCTTGGGGTACTTACCGCCGTTGGCGAAGTAGCCCGTGTTGTCATTGATGAAGTCCCTGTCGAGGACGCGATCGACGAGGGCGGTGACGACACGCTCGCCGGCGATGGTGAGGAGGCCCGCCCGAATATGAACTCCAGCATGCGCAGCTGCTGGCCCCACGGTGGGCGCCAACTGTCGTCGTGGTGAACAAACAGATGCCATGGGATGGCTTAAGTTGGGGCCGAATGTGCGCTAGAGGATTCGGGGAGGGTTTTGGTAAAGATGGATGGATTTCCGGGTGAGTTCTTCAAGAACAGGGCCTTGGCCAGAGGAAGAAGAAGAAGAACACAAGTGCTATTTCCTCCTGAGATCTTTCTATTGCTTGCTCAAGTGTGGTTACAGGTTCTTCCTCTCTCTTCCACATGCACGTAATGGGGGTGCCCCCTCTCCTTATATAGGGGAGAGGGTGGCTTACAGGGGAAGAAACCCTAGGAAACCCTAATGGCATCTTTGACTGGACAAACTACTTTACAAAGCTACTTTAGCTACCGGCGGCGCCGGTGTCTCTTTAATCAGGGAGGCTGACGTCCTCCGGTACCTTTTACGTCATCATCTGTTTTTGGCGTCAGGGCTTCGATTAAAGTTGAAGTGCTTCGCTCATCTTTGTCTTCTAGTTCTTCAGAGAATCTTTGACCAGCTTGGCCGACGTGCTACAGTGCAGTCTATACCGGTACTCCGGTAGCTTCTTATCCGGTTCCGGTATACCCCTCCTGGGATACCGGTATGTTTTACTTCGATGGCTCTAACCATCCGGAATAACATTTAAACCGGTACTTTGATGGCCTAAACCATCTGGTTTGGCACGCCTTTGGCATACCGGGGGTTATCCCCCCAACAATACACCCCTGATACGTCTCAAACGTATCTATAATTTCTTATGTTCCATGCTAGTTTTATGACAATACTCACAAGTTTTATACACACTTTACATCATTTATGTGCATTTTCCAGCACTAACCTATTAACGAGATGCCGAAGAGCCAGTTCCTGTTTTGTGTTGTTTTTGGTTTCAGAAATCCTACAAAGGAAATATTCTCGGAATTGGACGAAATCAATGCCCAGGGTCTTATTTTTCCACGGAGCTTCCAGAAGACCGAAGGGGATACGAAGTGGGGCCACGAGGCGCCGCCACCACAGGGCCGCGGCCAAGGGGGGCCCGCGCCGCCCTATGGTGTGGGCCCCCGTGCCTCCTCCGACTCTGCCCTTCCGCCTACTTATACTCTCCGTCGCGAAAACCCTATTACCGAGAGCCACGATACGAGAAAACATACTAAGACGCCGCCGCCGCCAATCCCATCTCGGGGGATTCAGGAGATCGCCTCCGGCACCCTGCCGGAGAGGGGAATCATCACCCGGAGGACTCTACATCACCATGATCGCCTCCGGACTGATGTGTGAGTAGTTCATCCTTGGACTATGGGTCCATAGCAGTAGCTAGATGGTTGTCTTCTCCTCATGTGCTATCATGTTTAGATCTTGTGAGCTGCCTATCATGATCAAGATCATCTATTTGTAATGCTACATGTTGTGTTTGTTGGGATCCGATAAATATGGAATACTATGTCAAGTTGATTATCAATCTATCATATATGTGTTGTTTATGATCTTACATGCTCTCCGTTGCTAGTAGAGGCTCTGGCCAAGTTGATACTTGTAACTCCAAGAGGGAGTATTTATGCTCGATAGTGGGTTCATGCCTCCATTGAATGCTGGGACAGATGACGTAAAGTTCTAAGGTTGTGGATGTGTCTGTTGCCACTAGGGATATAACATCAATGCTTTGTCCAAGGATATTTGTGTTGATTACATTACGCACCATACTTAATGCAATTGTCTCGTTGTTTGCAACTTAATATCGGAAGGGGTGCGGATGCTAACCCGAAGGTGGACTTTTTAGGCATAGATGCATGTCTGGATAGCGGTCTATGTACTTTGTCGTAATGCCCTAAGTAAATCTCATATTACTCATCATGATATGTATGTGCATTGTTATGCCCTCTCTATTTGTCAATTGCCCAACTGTAATTTGTTCACCCATCATGCTATTTCTTATTGGAGAGACACCACTAGTGAACTGTGGACCCCGGTCCATTCTTTTACATCAAAAATACAATCTACTGCAATCATTGTTCTCTACTGTTCTTTGCAAACAAACATCATTTTCCACACCATACGATTAATCCTTTGTTTACAGCAAGCCGGTGAGATTGACAACCTCACTGTTAAGTTGGGGCAAAGTATTTTGATTGTGTTGTGCAGGTTCCATGTTGGCGCCGGAATCCCTGGTGTTGTGCCGCACTACACTCCGTCACCAACAACCTTCACGTGTTCCATGACTCCTACTGGTACGATAAACCATGGTTTCTTACTGAGGGAAAACTTGCTGCTGTACTCATCATACCTTCCTCTTGGGGTTCCCAACGGACGTGTGCTTTATCGTTACAAGGAAGCTACTTTCTGGCGACGTTGCAATCCAACTCCCACGTCAGCAGCTCTTTTTCTGGCGCCGTTGCCGGGGAGATCAAGACACGCTGCAAGGGGAGTCTCCCACATCCAATCTCTTTACTTTGTTTTTGTCTTGCTTTACTTTACTTTATTTACTGCTTTGTTTGCTTTCTTATATCAAAAATACAAAAAAATTAGTTACTTACTTTACTTTATTTACTGTCTTGTTTGCATTCTCTATATTAAAAACACAAAAAAATTAGTTACTTGCATTTACTTTATTTACCTTTTGTTTATTTCATCATGTTTCCTCCTAAGTTCACTCTGAAAGATATACCGGTAGGGCAAGAGTCTATCATTGGAAGAGATAATATAGAAGAATTTTTCACTCATGTTAGTATGGTTGAAGATTTTGAAGATAGACACTTGGTAGAACTTGCTCCTACTTATGAAATTGCTACTGCCTCTTTAGTACACATGTTGGAAGCTAGATTTGTTAATCTCAATCCTATAATACAACATATGTTTCTTACACTCTCTGATATGGAAATAGGAGAAAAGAGAGATTTTGTTTTAGAGGTCCTTCTTAGAGAATTTGGTGATATAGCTAAAGAAGCTAGAAAAGTTTTTATCAAGCATAAGAGGCTTGGTTTTTATACCGATTTTGCAAAAACACTTGAAAAGATGGACATGGATAGATTAAAGTATACTAATAACATCAATGGTGAGGGGGGATTAAAGTACCTATACCTAGTAAGATCCTAGGAATGCATGAAGCTCTAGAAAATAACTATGCTTGGCTTGTTCCTGAAATTTGTTTGATGAGGATAGTAAGCCTAAGAGCAACGAAAGAGGAGCCTCTAAAACTTACATAGACAAGATACAATGCATAGTTGAGAACCCCTCTGTTGATGCTTCATCTCTCGATAATACTTGATTAACACTTTCTGCGCCTAGCTGAAAGGCGTTAAAGAAAAGCGCTTATGGGAGACAACCCATTATTTTACTACAACAATTTTGTTTTATATTTGAGTCTTGGAAGTTGTTACTACTGTAGCAACCTCTCCTTATCTTTATTTTATTGCATTTTTGTGCCAAGTAAAGTCTTTGATAGTAAGGTTGATACTAGATTTGGATTACTGCGCAGAAACAGATTTCTTGCTGTCACGAATTTGAGTAGCCCCTTCTGTAAGTAACTCAGAAAAATCTGCCAATTTATGTGAATGATCCTCAGATATGTACGCAACTTTAATTCAATTTGAGAGTTTTAATCTGAGCAAGTTAAGTGCCGCTAAAAAATTCGTCTTTACGTATTGTTCTGTTTTGACAGATTCTGTCTTTTATTTCACATTGCCTGTTTTACTATGTTGGATGGATTTATTTGTTCCATTAACTTTCAGTAGCTTTGTGCAATGTCCAGAAGTGTTAAAAATGATTATGTCACCTCTTAATATGTGAATTTTTGATTATGCACTAACCCTCTAATGAGTTTGTTTTGAGTTTGGTGTGGAGGAAGTTTTCAAGGATCTAGAGAGGAGGATGATACAATATGATCAAGGAGAGTGAAAACTCTAAGCTTGGGGATACCCCCGTGGTTCATCCCTGCATATTTCAAGAAGACTCAAGCATCTAAGCTTGGGGATGCCCAAGGCATCCCCTTCTTCATCGACAACTTATCAGGTCACCTCTAGTGAAACTATATTTTATTCCGTCACATCTTATGTGCTTTACATGGAGCGTCTGTATGTTTTTATTTTTGTTTATGTTTAAATAAAATCGGATCCTAGCATTCTTTGTGTGGGAAAGAGACACGCTCCGCTGTTGCATATGAACATAGGTGTTCTTAGCTTTACTTTTAATGTTCATGGCGAAGGTTGAAACTGCTTCGTTCATTGTTATATGGTTGGAAACAGAAAATGCTTCATGTGGTAATTGGTATATTGTCTTGAATAATTTGATACTTGGCAATTGTTGTGCTCAATTAGATCATGTTTAAGCTCTTGCATCATGTACTTTGCACCTATTAATGAAGAACTACCATAGAGCTTGTTAAAATTTGGTTTGCATGATTGGTCTCTCTAAAGTCTAGATATTTTCTGGTGAGGTGTTTGAACAACAAGGAAGACAGTGTAGAGTCTTATAATGCTTGCAATATGTTCTTATGTAAGTTTTGCTGAACCGGTTCATACTTGTGTTTGCTTCAAACAACCTTGCTAGCCCTAAGCCTTGTATTGAGAGGAAATACTTCTCGTGCATCCAAATCCTTGAGCCAAAAACTATGCCATTTGTGTCCACCATACCTACCTACTACAGGGTATTTCTCTGCCATTCCAAAGTAAATTGCTTGAGTGCTACCTTTAAAATTTCATTCCTTGTCTTTGCAATATATAGCTCATGGGAAAATAGCCTTAAAAACTATTGTGGTAAAGAATATGTAGCTTATGTATCTTATTTCTTATAAGTTGCTTGTTGAGCGGTAACCATGTTTCGGGGACGCCATCAACTATTACACCTTTGTTGAATATCATGTGAGTTGCTATGCATGTTCGTCTTGTCTCGAAGTAAGGGTGATTTATCATGATCAAATGGTTTGAGTATGCATATTGTTAGAGAAGAACATTGGGCCGCTAACTAAAGCCATGTACCATGGTGGAAGTTTCAGTTTGGACATTAATCCTCAATCTCTTATGAGAATATTATATATTGTTGAATGCTTATGCATTAAAGAGGAGTCCATTATCTGTTTTCTACGTTGTCCCGGTATGGATGTCCTTAGTTGAGATCTATCAAAAATGAGAAATCAAATGCGATCTATCTCCTTGGACCTTTGTACATGCGGCATAGAGGTACCCCTTTGTGACACTTGGTTGAAACATATGCTATGAAATGATAATCCATGTAAATCCAAGATAATTAGGACAAGGTGCGAGCACTATTGGTACTCTATGCATGAGGCTTGCAACTTATAGGATGTCTTATGCATAACACATATGAATTATTACTACCGTTGACAAAGTTGTTTCTATGTTTTCAAAATAAAAGCTCTAGCACAAATATAGCAATCCATGCTTCCCTCTGCGAAGGGCCATTCTTTTACTTTATGTTGAGTCAGTTTACCTACTTCTTTCTATCTTAGAAGCAAACACTTGTGTCAACTGTGTGCATTGATTCCTACATACTTGCTTATTTGCATTCATCATATTACTTTGTGTTGAAAATTATCCATGAGTGATCTTCTTCTTCACCAATTTAGGGTGAAATCTCCTTTAGTCCAACCTCTACTTGATTGGATCTCCTGCACCTTTACATAATGATTTTACTACTACTTGTACATTTCTTCCCTCCTTGATGTAATCCTTTTGTACTCTTCGGGTGTCTTTTTATATATAAATAGAAAATCTACACCGTAGGGGCTTCCCCTATGGTAAAGTTTGTCAAAAAAAAAAACAATTATCCATGAGATATACATGTTGAAGTTGAAAGCAACTGCTGAAACTTATATCTTCCTTTGTGTTGCTTCAAAACTTTCTACTAAGAATATATTGCTTTATGAGTTAACTCCTATGCAAGTCTTATTGATGCCTGTCTTGAAAGTACTATTCATGAAAAGTCTTTGC
Source organism: Lolium rigidum (assembly GCF_022539505.1). Classification (NCBI taxonomy): domain Eukaryota; kingdom Viridiplantae; phylum Streptophyta; class Magnoliopsida; order Poales; family Poaceae; genus Lolium; species Lolium rigidum. The sequence goes on along the minus strand of NC_061510.1, from coordinate 57,382,326 downwards.
TATATGATTCAGTTGTTTAATCATTGTCTTTACCATTGCTTCGAATCACTTCATTCATCTCATATGCTTTACAATAGTATTGATCAAGATTATGATAGCATGTCACTTCAGAAATTATCCTTGTTATCGTTTACCTACTCGAGGGCGAGTAGGAACTAAGCTTAGGGATGCTTGATACGTCTCAAACGTATCTATAATTTCTTATGTTCCATGCTAGTTTTATGACAATACTCACATGTTTTATACACACTTTACATCATTTATATGCATTTTCCGGCACTAACCTATTAACGAGATGCCGAAGAGCCAGTTCCTGTTTTGTGATGTTTTTGGTATCAGAAATCCTACAAAGGAAATATTCTCGGAATTAGACGAAATCAACGCCCAGGGTCTTATTTTTCCACGGAGCTTCCAGAAGACCGAAGGGGATACGAAGTGGGGCCATGAGGCACCGCCACCAAAGGGCCGCGCGGCCAAGGGGGGGCCCGCGCCGCCTTATGGTGTGGGGCTCCCGTGCCTCCTCTGACTCTCCCCTTCCGCCTACTTATACTCTCCGTCGCGAAAACCCTATTACCGAGAGCCACGATACGAGAAAACATACTGAGACGCCGCCGCCGCCAATCCCATCTCGGTGGATTGATGACCCACAAGTATAGGGGATCGCAACAGTCTTCGAGGGAAGTAAACCCAATTTATTGATTCGACACAAGGGGAGCCAAAGAATATTTGTAAGCCTTAACAGCGGAGTTGTCAATTCAGCTGCACCTGGAAACAGACTTGCTCGCAAGAGTTTATCAGTACCAACAGTTTTATAGCAGTAGCAGTAGTGAAATATCAGCAGCAGTGATTATAGTAAACAGCAGGATTACAAATACTGTAGGCACAGGGATGGATGAACGGGCGCTGCATGGATGAGAGAAACCATGTAACAAGCAAAGTAGGGCATTTGCAGATAGTAATAAAGCAGTATCCAAGTACTAAACATCCATAGGCATGTGTTCCATATTTAGTCGTACGTGCTCGCAATGAGAAACTTGCACAACATGTTTTGTCCTACCAGCCGGTGGCAGCCGGGCCTCTAGGGAATCTACTGGAAATTAAGGTACTCCTTTTAATAGAGCACCGGAGCAAAGCATTAACACTCCGTGAACACATGTGATCCTCACATCACCGCCTTCCCCTCCGGTTGTCCCAATTTCTGTCACTTTGGGGCCTCGGGTTCCGAACAGCAATATGTGTATACAACTTGGAGGTAAGATCATAAAACAATGAATATCATCATGAAACAATAACATGTTCAGATCTGAGATCATGGCACTCGGGCCCTAGTGACAAGCATTAAGCATAACAAGTTGCAACAATATCATAAAAGTACCATCTACGGATACTAGGCACTATGCCCTAACAATCTTATGCTATTACATGACCAATCTCATCCAATCCCTACCATCCCCTTCAGCCTACAGCGGGGGAATTACTCACACATGGATGGGGGAAACATGGCTGGTCGATGGAGAGGCGTCGATGGTGATGATGGCGATGATCTCCTCCAATTCCCCGTCCGGCGGAGTGCCAGAACGGAGTTTCTGGTCCCGAGACGGAGTTTCGCGATGGCGGCGGTGTTCTGGATGGCTTCTGGCGATTTCGTCTAACCCCCGTGCGTTTTTAGGTCGAAACCCTTAAGTAGTCCAGAGGGGAGCGTCGGGGGAGGCACGAGGGCCCCTCCCCATAGGCTGGCGCGGGCCCCATGCTGGCCGCGCCGCCCTATGGTTAGGGCGCCTCGTGGCCCCACTTCGTCTCGTCTTCTGGCTCCGTCAATCTTATGTGAAAATAGGCCCATTGCGATTATTTCCGGGGATTTTCCTGAAAGTTGAGTTTCTGCACAAAAACGAGACACCAGGGCAATTCTGCTGAAAACAGCGTTAGTTCGTGTTAGTTGTATCCAAAATACACAAATTAGAGGCAAAACAATAGAAAAAGTGTTCGGGAAAGTAGATACGTTTTGGACGTATCAACTCCCCCTAAGTTTAGCTTATTGCTTGTCCTCAAGCAATTCAGTTAACAACTGAGTGCGATAAAAGAACTTTCACGAACACATTTGTTCATATGATGTAAATATTATCATGATATGGACAAGTACTTAGGCAATTCATAATAAGATACATACAAATAAAGTCATCTAATAGCTATGTCAATCATGAAAAAGGTACCAACAAATTAATAATAAGCATCATGAATCATGTCTATCAGCAGGATTGCAATGTTCATAAAAGGATATGATAAAGTGGTATCTCGCTTGCCCGTATTTGTACAGCAAAACATAAATGTCCGGGCACCTTTGAAGTTCATGGAAAGACTGAAAGTAGAGATTATCAAAGATAAAAGCATCAAAGTTATACCACAGTTAATCACATTTTGGGACAAGCATATTATACTAAGAATGACAGTTGTGCTCTCAAGAAGGTGCTTAAAGAAAGGATGGTGACTCAATGTAAAAGTAAAAGATTGCCCCTTCACAGAGGGAAGCAGGGATTAACATGCGCTAGAGCTTTTCATTTTTAAAACAGGAGTAAAATTATTTTGAGAGGTGTTTGTTGTTGTCAACGAATGGTAGCGGGCACTCTAACTACCTCATCAACCAGACTTTCAAGAGCGGCTCCCATGAAGGACGTTTTCTCTACCAGCAAGGTAAATCATCCCTCTTCTCTTTTGTTTACACACGTATTTTAGTCTCATTATGGATGACACTCCCCCAACCTTTGCTTACATAAGCCATGGCTAACCGAATCCTCAGGTGCCTTCCAACATTCACATACCATGGAGGAGTGTCTATTTGCAAATTAAGTTGCTTACTGATAAATCAGGGCAAAACATGTGAAGAGAATTATTGATGAAAGTTAATTAATTGGGGCTAGGAACCCCGTTGCCAGCTCTTTTTGCAAAATTATTGGATAAGTGAATATGCCACTAGTCCATTGATGAAAGTCTGTCAGGAGTAAATGACAAGGTTGAAAGATAAGCACCACATACTTCCTCATGAGCTATAAAACATCGACACAAAATTGAGAAGTATTTTGAAGGTTTAAAGGTAGCACATGAGAATTTACTTGGAATGGTTTGAAATGCCATGCATATGTATTTATGGTGGACACTATGGAATAACTTGGTTTTCAGGGGTTTGGAAGCACGAGCAACGTTCCCGCTCAGTACAAGTGAAGGCTAGCAATAGACTGGGAAGCGACAATCAAGAGAGCAATGACTCGTCATAATCATGCTTGCGACAAAATAAATTAACGGAGGCATAAAAGTGATACAAGAACTCTGAAGTAAAGTAAATCATCGAGGCTTAATTGACTTTTGTTCAGTCGTATGCATGCGTGAGCATGTGCCAAGTCGATTCAGGTGAATTATTCATAGGAGGATACCACAATGTCATACCTATTTATGAATAAAACAATGCAAGCAAATATCTATGACATGCTACTCATATTAACAAACTGGAGCTAAACATGAGAGATCATGAACTACTAGACTTTCTTAAATGACATATACCTCACATGAACCCACTAAGCATGCTCACATAGATGAGTATATGTACAAAAATGAAAACAAATAGAGTTCATACCAGCCTCTCACCACAGTCGAGTTGTCGTAGATCGTCATTATTGCCTTTCACTTGTGTAGCTTGAATAATATGGAATTAAAACCAAGCTCCAGCCACCGGAGACCGCTGAACTCCATAATGAACTTTACAAAACCAAAGAAGAATAACAAATATTTTTGGTGTTTTCGAATTGGAAACAAGAACAAAAGGAAACAAGCAAACAAAGCAAAATCTTTTTGGATTTTCTTATAGCAAACCAATGGTAGCAAATAAAGCAAAATAAGAACAAGAAACCAAAATAAACAAATGGTAAGAGAAACAACAGAAATATTTTTAGTTTTTTTGTGTTTTAGGAAAGAAACAAAGCAAAAACAAGAAAATGAAAACTAAAAGAGTTACATAAACACAAAGCAGTAGAAATTCGTCAAACTTGACAGCAGTAGAGTAATCGATTTTTAAGAAAATCTTCCGCTGCTCAACTCGAAAAGTGTTAAACTAATGAAAGTTAGATAATAACCTGGGGAACATGCACAAAAATTGGCTTCGCAAAATAATGTTCTGGCTGTTTTTGGGAATTTTTTTTGTATCAGTCCAGAATCTGTTTTCAAACAGCACTTCCCCAAATATCATCTCCCTCTTATTAGAAGCCACCTTAAGAAGCTAAACAAGTATGTACAAGTATCCAGCAATTGTAATATGCAATGAATGAGTGATTCCGGTATACCTCCCCCCAAGCTTAGGCTTTTGGCCTAAGTGGAGATTAATCCCATGGTGCCCATGAAGTGGCACCTCCGTAGTATGACGAAGAAGGATCCTGTTCTGGGTATGTGCTGGAAGACGCACCAGGATACGTGACGGTATACCCGTAGGAGGGCTCAGTGTCCTCGGATTCATGCTGCTGGTGGAAGCCATGTATCTTCAGCTGCTCATCCACCTCCTCCTTAGAGCGCGACCACGGTCTCCTGTGAACACTGAACAAATCTGTTTGCGGCAAAGGGATTTCCCTCTCATCCCCGTCAATAAACAACATTTTATAGACAATATTTTCTAAACTAGAGTCGGTTGTGACAAATTGGTGACTCTTCATAGCAGCAATATCAAGCCTTATAGGAGTTAATTTCTCATCACTAGGATCAAGAGGAAGACCTAGATATGTAATAATACGTAAGACAATAATTCCTCCATAAATAGGTCCCTTGCTAGCTAAGCGACGAGCAATGAGAGCACCAAGATGATAAGGTGTACTTCCAGTAAGTGCAGCAACTAGAAAAGCAAGATGATAACTAGAAATGTTGCTAGTGTTCTCCCTACCAAGAATGCTAGTAGCAAGATAATAAGCGAAATATCTAATGACAGGGAGTTGAATGTTTCTTATCTTGCCGCGCTGAATGGTGCGGCTATCATCATTGGTAACCTCTCGATAGAGCTCCATCAAGGCTTTGGGGCTTTTCTCGATCTTCTTTGCTGTACCTACAGGGGTAATATCCAATGCAACACAAAAATCTATCAACTTCATAGTAATGGGCCTGTCATAAATCCTAAATGAAACTGATGGTGAGAAGTGTGCGTTGTTGAACTGAAAGCTTTCAACAAAGATTTTAGTTAGCATGTAGTATTGGCTCCTCTCATCTTCCATATAGGTAGATAAGCCCACATTATTGACGAGGAACAAGAAGTCATCAAGCAGCCCTGCATTACGCAAAAAGTCATAACATGGAAAGGATGAAGCATTAGGGACTCCATTATCCTCTTCAGCCTCGAAGCTCGGTGCGATGACATCCTCATTATAGGATCGTCTAATTCGAGTGGCTGCCCTTGAGAGCCTCCCCTTGCTTGTCATCTCTCTTTCGAACATTTCCCCAAAGGTATGGTTATCCATCTTCCTTTTCTGAAATTTTTCAACAAACATTATAAAAGTTGATTTGGAGACATATAATTGAGGGAAACTACTATAGGAACTTGGTAGAGTACTAAACATGCATCAGAACTAAATTTTACAACTTGGAACAAGCATGCAAGCTCACTTAACATGTTACCTACAGCAACAAAATACTCAAGATATACTCAACCAAACAAAATTCTATTTGGATAATAGGAGGAGTCACATACCGAAGAGCAAATGTGCCAAATTTCAGACAGAAATCTGGGCTGAGCAAAGAGATCGAGAAATCCTGAGCTCTTGAGAAAAAACGCGAGTGAGAGAAAGTTGGTACGAGTTTTTTCGGGAGAGAGAGTAGAATGGGAGGAAGAGATGACTTAGTGGGGCAAGGAGGGGCCCACACCACAGGGTGGCGCGCCCCCCTCCTTGGCCGCGCCGGCACATGGGGGGCAGCCCTGGGGTGCCCCACTGGTCAGGCCTAGGTGCTCCCAGGTAGCTCTTCGAAAAATAAGACCAACGGTATAATTTTTGTAAATTTTTGAAAACTTTGAAAAATGCACATTTCTGGGTGTTAAAATTATTATTACTGGGCAGAAAAAGATTTTCAAACCTCTAAACAATTAAAGAACCTTGCAAAACAAGTAGTGCTACAGCAAGTAAAACAAGTGGAGGAAGAAAGAAATGTTGTTTAGCTCCTCTATGCATATAAAATGTACTTGTTAACAAGGTTGATCAAGTCTTGCCACCAAATAAATTTTACATGACATAAGAAGAAATAAACCTCAAATCAATCATGTTACCTTGTATTGAATTGATATGGATCCAATCATAATATTTTGATATCCTTCTTTAGGCTCATATATAGGACAATCAATAACTCCCACTTTGATAGTTCTCAGATTTGAAATTGTATTAACTCCACATACTTTATCAATCCTCTTGGGAAAGGTCATCCAAGATTTGAAATTGTATTAACAGTATGCTCCTTGTCATCAACATTGAAAGTAACTTTTCCTTTATTGCAATCAATAACAGCCCCTGCAGTATTAAGAAAAGGTCATCCAAGAATAATAGACATATTATCATCTTCAGGCATTTCCAACACAACAAAATCAGTTAATATTAAGCAATTATTAGTAACTTGAACAGGAACATCCTCACATATACCAGCATGAATAGCAGTAGATTTATCAGCCATTTGCAAAGATATATCAGTTGGTATCAACTTATCTAAATAAAGTCTCTTGCAAAGAGAAAAAGGCATAACACTAACACCTGCTCCCAAATCACATAGAGCAGTTCTAACATAATTATTCTTGATGGAACAAGGAATAGTCGGTATACCTAGGTCGCCCAGCTTCTTTGGAACTTTGCCATTGAAAGAGTAATTAGCAAGCATAGTGGAAATCTCCTCATTAGGAATTTTCCTTTTGTTAGAGACAATATATTTCATATACTTTGAATAAGGAGGCAATTTAATAGCATCAGTCAAAGGGATTTGCAAGAATAAAGGTTTCATCCAATCACAAAATTTATTATAGTGTTCTTCTTCCTTTGATTTTAGTTTCTTAGCGGGAAAAGGCATTTGCTTTTGAACCCAAGGTTCTCTTTCATTACCATGTTTCGTTGCTTGCCAAAACCCACCGGCGGGCGGCGACGGGCAACACGATAGAGCCGGGAACAACCTAGGGCTGCGGCTGGCCGAGGTCCCTCCGAGCGACGGCCCGCAAAGCCTTCCCGGTACACACGTCCGATGCTTGATGCAAGGGCGTGCCACCCGACCTATACCTGGTCGGGAAGGTGATGGAGATGCCTCGCTTAGTTTCCGCATGGCATACACGTAAACATTAAATACGAGCCTCGATCGGCTCTCGGGTTATCTCTGTGAATCGGCTCGGGGAGCCGATCCACCCATGATTCGTACAAGGTGCACGAATATATGGTGGTCCTGCTTGATCAAGATAAAGCTAATGAGATCTACGACGATTTAGGGTTTTCACCGCATAATCGGATCATCCTACTCAGGATTGGGCCTCGCGGCCACGCACGGTGATCGTAAGCCGATCCTAGAAAGGGCCTAAAAACCAACACGAGGTTGATCCCCGGAACATCCTGCCTAGGACTAACGAACGACACCCTACGTGCCGCTGGATCCTCCAGCCCCTTGTAAGGCCTAACTATTGCAGATATTAAACTAATCCTTGATGAACAAGGAGCAACCGTAACGGATCAGATCTACTAAATAATGATCAAGCGGGGTGCCGCCCCTACACCTAAGATAGGTGTAAGGGCGGCTAGACATGCAAGGGTTGCACTACGATAGCATGTTACGCGAAGAACTATGCTAACCCTAACACATCTATGATAACTACGTTGCTCGCCATCAAAAAGGCTTCGATACGAGCAACGCATGAACAACGTGGAGCTTGTGCTGCCTAGATCGCAAGATGCGATCTAGGCAGCATGTTGCTACCGGTAGAAACCCTCGAGACGAAGGAGTTGGCGATGCGCCGAGATTGATTTGGTTGGTTGAACGTTGGTTGTTGTTTATTCCATAAACCCTAGATACATATTTATAGTCCAGGGGACTTTCTAATTTAGGCGTGCACCTAACCGTGCACGGGCGAAACTCTATCTAAGATGCGATCTACTATATTACAGATACATGGGCAATCTAGCCCAACTTCGCATATAAGGCCGATTCACGTACTTCTTCAGTATATAATCTTAAAACCCGTCTTGATCGCGGCCCACCTCTGACTTGGTCAAATTCCGGTGATAACACATGCCCCCCTGGTTTTGGAATTGATAATTCCAAAATCACCCTGTTTTTTCTTCGTCGGGTCATGTCATGGCAGAGCAGAACCGTCGCAGCATTTTTCATCATGATGCCCTGTCTTCTCAACTTTTCCGCGTGATTTGACCGTTGTCTTTGGGCACCACCGCCTCGGAAACTGTTGTGGCATTGAATTTCTACTATAGCCCCTTTATTTAACCGCTCTGAGCAGTTTGCCACTTCATCACCTTGCTCCGTTACGGCCATCGGCTCCCAAAAAACCCCCAATCTCCCATAGCCATGTCTTCCTCTTCTTCCTCATCGGTCTTCTCTGACTCCTCCTCATCCCGCGAGCCGACACCGGAGTGGGGCTCGTTGGCGGCGCATGACATTCTCGCCCCAACGACGTGGGACAAAGAGGAACACGATTCCTCCATCTGGTCTGAGGATGACAAATCCCTGACCGACGGAGAGGGCGACCTCCAATTCCTCGTCGAGGGGGAAGAGGAGGCGGAGAGCGAGGACGACCGCTTCTCCTGGGATGATTTCACTTCCTCCGAGGAAGAGGCGGAGGAGGAAGACGACGACGACGACTCCCTCGAAGGTTACCCACCGGCGAAGCGCCTCCGCACCTGGTGGGACGACGACGAGCGATGACGACGATGAGGAAGATGAGGCTCCCGTAGAAGGCTACGGAAGCTCGATGAGGACCCTCCCGGCAGGCTGCGCCGGAGGCAGCGACGACGAGGGCAGCAACGGCCCCTAGATTAGGGACCAGTAGTAGTATTTGGCTTTTGCCCTTTTCCTTCCCTGAGCAATCGGCTCTTTCTTTGTAAGAAATCCCCTTATTAATGAAGAAAATGTCCTTTAATTAACTTTGCTTCCTTGTCAACCTTGCCGATTGTCGAATGGAGTTGTCGTACAGAGAGCCGATAGCGAATCATCGGCTCGTACGGTGATCTGAAACCAAACTGTTGCCTAAACGCACAGTCCAACAGGCCTCAGTAGGCCTAATTTTCGTCCAAACCATCAGATTGAACCCCTCAGCAACCATTAGGAGATTCGTCTCACATATCATGATTTCTGGTCTGAACCGATTCCGTTAACTTGCTAATCTGAGCTTATTCCTCTAGAGTCGATATCAGTGTATCACCTTTTTTATTCTGAAGTCGATGCCCGTGCATCGGCTGCATTTGCATACTGTTATTTCCATATGTTTTCTCAAGTCGATGTCTGCGCGTCGGCTGTGATTTTTTTTTTACTGGCCGATTTTAAATCGGCCCCCACATCTTACTGCCCATCATCCCACATGCTTGGGAAATACTTCTTGAGGTGTTGACCATTGACAGCTACTGGGAACTTCTCGCCGCTCAACTCTTCCAGCATGTATGCATTACCCTTCAAGGCCTGGACAACTTTGTACGGACCGTGCCAATTAGGAGACCATTTGCCGTATGCCTTGTCCCTGGTTCCCAACGGCAACACAGCTTCCCATACTAAATCACCAATTTGAAACTCCTTTGGTCTAACCTTCTTATTGTAGGCACGAGCCACCCTGGCTTTGTTCTCCTTAATCTTCTCCAACGACCAAAGCCTAAGTTCTGTTGCGTCCTCAATAGTGTCACTCATCAAGGCTGCATATTCTTCAGCTGTCAGATCATTCTGAAACGTGACACGTCTTGATCCAGCCGTAATTTCCCAAGGTAATACAGCTTCCTGTCCATAGACAAGCTGGTACGGCGAAGTCTTTATAGCTCCATGGCACGACATGCGGTAGGCCCATAATGCTTCTGATAACTTCTCGTGCCGGTCCCTAGGGTTCTCGTCAATTTTCCTCTTGATCAGCTTGATCGGGCTCGATTGGACGCTTCGGCTTGCCCATTAGCTTGAGCATAGTACGGAGATGATCGGATCGAGTTTGACCCCCATGTCATCGCAGAACTTCACGAATTCCTTAGAAACAAAGACCGAACCTCCATCGGTCGTGATAGTTTGGGGAATTCCGAACCTATGAATGACGTGTTCTTTCACAAACTTGATCACATCTTCTGATTTCACCTTCTTCATAGGGACGGCTTCCACCCACTTGGTGAAGTAATCTGTGATAACCAAAATCCATTCGTGTTTTTTGCTCGACGCCGGATGGATTTTGCCGATCATATCCATGCCCCGCCCCGAAACGGCCAAGGCTTGATGATGGGGTTCATCGGCCGATGCTGGTACCATCTGAATCTTCCCGAACATCTGACACGCTTGGCACCCCTTGTAATAATTGAAGCAATCTTCAAGCATGGTGGGCCAATAAAACCCTGATCGTCTGATCAGCCACTTCATCTTATGAGCCGATTGATGCGTTCCACAGGCGCCTTCATGCACCTCATGTAAGAGCCGATTAGACTCAGTTGGTCCCAGGCACTTGAGCAGCAACCCTTCCAACGTCCTGTAGAACATGTCGTCTCCTATGAGGACATACTTCATGGCTTTGTATCTTATCCGTTTAGGTGCCCCCCGAGTCGAATCTTTTAAGTAATTGAAGATTTCGGCTCTCCAATCATCCTGTTCCAGGAATTGTACCTGAACTTCTGACCCGTCGGCTGTATCTATGTAGCCTGACGCCATTTGTGCGAGATTGTTGGCCTCGGTGTTTCGGGATCTTGGGACCCAATTAAAGTTGATGTACCGAAACTGTGTCATCAACTCACGGCATTCCATCCAATATGGGAAAAGCGATTCACTCTCGCACTTATATTCATCCGTGAGCTGGTTAATCACCAACTTGGAGTCTCCAAAAAGCTCTACTGCTTACGCCCCGGCTTCCAGTAGTAACTCCATTCCCTTACGTATTGCCTCATATTCTGCTACGTTATTGGTGCAAGGGGCAGATAATCTGATGGAGAAGGAGTATTCTGCCCCCCGGGGCGACACGAGCAGTATGCCGATGCCACAACCATCGTCGCAAGCCGATCCATCGAAGAACATAGCCCATGCACGTATAGATAGTGCTGCTATATTGGTACTGATCCGTTCAGCGATAAGATCGGCCAACGCTTGTCCCTTGACTGCTTTCGCAGGCTGATACCGGAGATCGAACTCTGACAACGCAAACATCCACTTACCAAGTCGGCCTTTCAAAACGGGGGCCGACAACATGTGCTTGACAACATCTGACTTGCATATGACGATAATCTCTGCCGTCAAAAGGATGTGATGAAGCTTGGTGCGGAGTAAAGAACAGGCAGAGGCAAAGTTTCTCGACCTCAGGATATCTTGTCTCCGCGTCCAGCATCCTTCTGCTAAGGTAGAAAACGACCTTTTCCACACCTTCGTAGAGTTGCACCACTACCGAAGCGATAGATGTGTCAGCTACTGACAAGTAGATGTAAAACGGCCTGTCTTGCTGGGGCGGAACTAGCACAGGCGGCGTCGTCAGATAACGCTTAATCTCATCAAACGCCTATTGCTGTTCTGCCCCCCAGTGAAACTCGTCGTCAGATTTAGTTTTCACCAACGCCATGAACGGCTCGATTCGCCCCGACAGATTAGAGATGAATCGTCGGACGAAATTGATTTTGCCGATGAGACGTTGGAGCTCCTTCTTCGTGGTTGGCGGCTGCATGGTACGCACCGCCTCCTGACTTTTCAGGCCGATCTCAATTCCCGTTCATGAACCGAGAAAACCTAGGAATTGACCAGCCGTCACGCCAAAGGCACACTTCTTCGGATTCATTCTCGGTCCGAATTTCCGAGTTCGGTCTAGGACGCGCCGTAAATCATCCAAGTGTCCCTCCATGGAGACAGATTTGACTACCACGTCGTCGATATAGATCTCCACCAACTTTCCGATCAGATCATGAAATATATAATTCATGGCTCGTTGGTACGTTGCACCAGCATTCTTCAACCCAAAGGTCATGACCACATATTCAAACAAGCCTACTGCCCTCGGCACTCGAATGCGGTCTTGTGTATATCTTCCGGAGCCATGAAGATCTGGTTATAGCCGGCGTTGCCATCCATGAAGCTCAACACCTTGTGGCCAGCAGCGGCGTTTATCAACGTTTACGCCACAGGCATCGGATACTCGTCCTTTGGAGTGGCTCTATTGAGATCTCGGAAATCGATGGCCACACGCCATCGGCCGTCCTTCTTCTCTACAAGAACGATACTGGAGATCCACTCAGCATACCTGCATGGCCTGATGAACCCGGCGGCCAACATTTTCTCGATCTCTTTCTTGACTTCTTCCAGAATTTCGGCCCTCATCTGACGTGCTCGTTGTTGGAACGGCCGAAATCCTTTCTTAAGGGGGAGCCGATGTTCAATGATGCTCCTGTCCAACCCAGGCATCTCCGTGTAATCCCATGCAAAGCAATGCGGGTATTCTTTTAACAGAGCTATCATCTGTCCCCCGAGGCCGTGGATCTAGCTTCTTGCTGATAAAAGTCGGTCGCGGCTTATCCCCGGGACCAATGTCGACTTCCTCTAGCTCATCGGCCGATGTAAACCCATACCCTAGCTTTCCGTCCCGCGTGAGGTCGACGCCATATCTCGGGAGAGCAGGTGGTACGGATAATACGAGCCGATCGCTAGAATCGGCTTCCATCTTGATCATCACCAGGATCTTTCGGCAGTGTCGGGGCCGATCACGTGGAGCAGCTTCTTCCTTATCTTCGCTACGAGAGCAGTTGCCCTCGCCTCTACCCTCATCAGGGGGGTGCCCCAGTTCTGTCATGTTGATGTTGAACGAGTATCTTGGCTGGCACCTCTCAGGGTAAGTGTCGTTAACCCTGTCAACGGCGCACGACGGTGAATTAGGCACTTCTGGTGCCGCCAATGTGAATGACGACGGTGGACGGGACTGAAGTGGCACTTTTCCTTGGTAGGTCCCGAGAGCTGGTTCTAATAGAGAGTGCTGATACTTCATAACCTCCTTGATCATCCGAACGGCGACATGCTCCAAAGTATTCACCAGGCTCTCAGAATGGCGATGCAACGAGTGAGTCACCATGCCGCTAATCTCCTGGCGCACAGCCACAGTACGTTCTTCGACGGGATGGATAGGTCCACTCCATCGAGCGCGCCTTCCGGTGAGAACCCCTTCCACCTGATGCCATGTGAACGGGTTCTGTGATATGAGCCGATGAGGTCGGCTTCGAGGATGACTTTGATCTCGTCATACTTCTTCTTGAGCTCGTCGGTCAGATCCTCGTACGTGACTGGCGTGCCGTCCGCCATCTCAGATGTAGATGGCGATGTGGTTGATGTAGAAGCTTGTCCCACCGGGCGTGCCGAGAATGTGTTGCTTGCCAAAACCCACCGGCGGGCAGCGGCGGGCAACACGGTAGAGCCGGGAACAACCTAGGGCTGCGGCTGGCCGAGGTCCCTCCGAGCGACGGCCCGCAAAGCCTTCCGGTACACACGTCCGATGCTTGATGCAAGGGCGTGCCACCTGACCTATACCTGGTTAGGAAGGTGATGGAGATGCCTCGCTTAGTTTCCTGCATGGCATACACGTAAACATTAAATACGAGCCTCGATCGGCTCTCGGGTTATCCGTGAATCGGCTCAGGGAGCCGATCCACCCATGATTCGTACAAGGTGCACGAATATATGGTGGTCCTGCTTGATCAAGATAAAGCTAATGAGATCTACGACGATTTAGGGTTTTCACCGCATAATCGGATCATCCTACTCAGGATTGGGCCTCGCGGCCACGCACGGTGATCGTAAGCCGATCCTAGATAGGGCCTAAAAACCAACACGAGGTTGATCCCCGGAACATCCTGCCTAGGACTAACGAACGACACCCTACGTGCCGCTGGATCCTCCAGCCCCTTGTAAGGCCTAACTATTGCAGATATTAAACTAATCCTTGATGAACAAGGAGCAACCGTAACGGATCAGATCTACTAAATAATGATCAAGCGGGGTGCCGCCCTACACCTAAGATAGGTGTAAGGGCGGCTAGACATGCAAGGGTTGCACTACGATAGCATGTTACGCGAAGAACTATGCTAACCCTAACACATCCGTGATAACTACGTTGCTCGCCATCAAAAAGGCTTCGATACGAGCAACGCATGAACAACGTGGAGCTTGTCTTGCCTAGATCGCAAGATGCGATCTAGGCGAGCATGTTGCTACCGGTAGAAACCCTCGAGACGAAGGAGTTGGCGATGCGCCGAGATTGATTTGGTTGGTTGAACGTTGGTTGTTGTTTATTCCATAAACCCTAGATACATATTTATAGTCCAGGGGACTTTCTAATTTAGGCGTGCACCTAACCGTGCACGGGCGAAACTCTATCTAAGATGCGATCTACTATATTACAGATACATGGGCAATCTAGCCCAACTTCGCATATAAGGCCGATTCACGTACTTCTTCAGTATATAATCTTAAAACCCGTCTTGATCGCGGCCCACCTCTGACTTGGTCAAATTCCGGTGATAACAGTTTCTTAGCAATAAAATCTTCTTTAGTATACTTTTTATTTTTAGCATGCTTTTCAGGTTCATCTTCAACCTCTTCTTTATCAGAAGCATCATTCTTATCATTATCTTTATCATGTTCATTACCACTTTCAGTTTCAGCACCAGAAATAGAAATTCTATTAGGATCATTAACAGGCTCAGAGGATTCTACAACAGTTTTATGTTTCTTCTTCTTTTTCTTAGAAGGAGCACTAGTTTCACTTCGTTGAGAATCTTGTTCAACTCTTTTGGGATGCCCCTCGGGATATAGAGGATCCTGAGTAGAAACACCGCCTCTAGTTGTTACTTCATAAGCATGTTTTTCTTTAGAACTATTTTTTAACAAGTCATTTTGCACTTTAGTGAGTTGATCAATTTGAGTTTGAACCATATGAAAATGTTTAACAAGCATCTTAACATCATTGGAGGTTCTCTCCACAATATCATGCAAATTACTAATAGCTTGAGAATTTTCCATTAAATGATTCTCTACTCTCATATTAAAATTATCTTGCTTAACAATATAATTATCAAACTCATTGTCAACACCCGGATTTTTAAGTCCAGATGCCTGTTATGCCATACATCGCAATCCCAGGAATATTGTTGTTGCGAGACATAACAGTTGAATATCATAAGTCATCATTCATTACATACCATAGTCGTCTTACAAATTCAGATCACATGATCCAATATTACACAAATAGTTGATCTATTGATCAACGAACACAAGGTTCATAGTTTCATAGCGGAAGCGTAAGTAGAAGGGACTCTTTAGTCCACAGGCCAACGTCTGACGTCAGAAGATTCCCTAGTTGTCGTAGACGTCTTAGTTGTAGTCCTCTTGGTAGTTCTGCTCCTCTTCATAGTCTTGCCATTTGAATAGCCAGGGACACAGCCGTGAGTACTTTAAAGTACTCGCAAACTAATACTAATATAAGTACTATCAATTCTAGTACGGGGTGCTAAGCTCTAGTTTACTTGCATAAAGCCAATTTTAGTTCACAAGTATTTGAGAAATACATATTCAAGTGCTAACTAACTCAAGTGGGAACATTAGTGTCATTCCCACAACATTGGTTGTGATTCACAACAAGTCACCAATTCACCATTCATTTCACCAACATTTTCAAGAATTTGACATGGGACAACTGTATGGCCTTTCCAACCGTCCGTAACCGTGGACACGGCTATTCGAATAGATTTACACTCTGCAGAGGTTGCACACTTGTGCCACAACATTTGATTTCATCCGTCGGGATTACCCCGAATCATCGTAACACGGTACGCGGATCATCAACCATAACCTTTCACTTACATACCCTAGTATGAGCCCCTCTCCCCATGAGCTTGGCCTCCCGGTGAAGACCAAGCTGTCAACACTGGGAAGCTGCACGGGAGCTTGGCCGTACAATTCACCTCAATTTCACATCATTTCTCAACAACGGAGGCAGCCTCGGCATAACCCCTATGATGTGTGTTCAGAGGGAACCCATACTAAGATGCATAAATTTCCAGTTAAGCCCTACCCATAATCAGGTATTGTGGGGGTACTTAAAAATTGGAAAGGTATCGCATTCAAACCCATATCAGTTTTATCAAAAATCACCATCTTCTCTTGGTCATATTCACCTTCAAAAATCATTCAATGGAATAACTCTTCATTCCAAGGTTTCAAATTTCTTTCAAGTCACATGTTCCCATCTAGAGTAGTCAAGTTTTAAATATTTAGCACTAGCACTAATCATGAGGGGTGCTAATCTTGCTTGGCTAGCTTGAGACTATATTAACTACTCTAGTAACCTTCTTTACTTCAGACCAAAGTTAACTATAAAAGTAATTCTTTGAGAAAACAAGTAAAAACTTGTAATGTAGAAACTTGGGATAGGCTTATGGTAAGAAAAGAAAGACTAGGGTGCCTTGCCCCAAAGGGGCTTTGCACTTTGCAAGAATATTAGCTTGCAACCATATAACTTGCAATAGTCTAGCTTGCATTGGTGTTAGCTTGCCTTGGTGGTTGAGGTGGTCAAAGTGCTCTTCTTCTTCTGGGTAGAATCCTTCCTCTTCCTGGTATTCTCCGGCACTAGCGTCTATACACGAATACGAGGATACAATCACCAAGCAATACTTAAGTAGCCTTAATGGCTCACTCCAAATGATCTAGCATCACTACTTAGCATTGCTACCAGGAATTAATCTAGGGTTTCCTTTATTAGGGTTTGAGAAATAATTTCCTCTCATTACATATGTAGATGATAGTTTCCATATAGTTGTTGAGGAATAATTTCCTCTCATTGAATCTTTTTAAGATTTAATTTCCTCAAACAATCATACATGAAATCATGTTGACATAAGTCAACCATTCATCATCATCATTTGAGGAATTGATTTAAATGAGGTAGAATACCTCATACCATTTAATAATGCCTATTATGATTTAAATTCACCAAGCATTTCATTTGAGAGTATTTGACCAGGGGTCAATACTTCATATGAAAGTATTTGGGACAAGATTTAAATGAAGTAAAGCACTTCATATAGGTTGCATAATAGTTTTGGACAATATAAACTAACTAAACTAGCCATATAGTCATTTAATTTAACTAGGGCATGATCATGCAAAGTGACCACACCATTTTCTTGCATAAACAATTAGTGTAAGTCAAATGTGAGCTATTAGAGTTGGAATTAACTTAATATCTATTTTGGTTGATTTTTAATAATTATTTGAATATGAAAAAGTCCCTGCCTTCTTATTTTTACCCATTTAATTCTACAACTAATCTGGTCATGGGACCAGTGGCATTTTGTAGATAATTTTACTAGCTTTCCAACAATATAAAGTTCATTAAATTTGGTTGAGCCAATTTGAATCTATTGAATTTCAAAGTTTGGGCAGTATTGAAATTGTTTGGGAAATGTTTAAATCGAATTTGAATTAAAAGGCCGGCGGGAAAGCTAACTGGGCCTAAAGGTTTAAAAACGGCCCAAGGCCAGCCCAGCCACGGTCCAGAGACGCGCGGGCTGCCTGACAGCGGGGGCCACCCGCCAGTGGGTTTTAAACCCGAAACGGTATGGGTGAATATGATGCGTTGGATTAGATCAAAGATCTACGGCCGGGGTTCATCGTCGTCTCCGACGAGAACCCGACGCTCTGGCGGCGGCGGTAGGGGGTCGGAGGGCTTACGGCGGCTCCAGCAAGGGATGGCAGTGTGCCCGAGGTAGATGTGGACGACGGCGAAGCTCCAGGTACAGGTGGCGTCGCCTGAGGTGGTCTGGTTCGCCGGCGATTGCTGCAGAGCTTCCGCGGCGGCGAGCTCTTGATTGGCCTTGCTCCGGTGTGAATCGAGAGAGTGGTGAGGTGGTTGAGAGGAAGTAAGAGGTGGTGAGTGCGGTGGTGTGCTTAGATCGTCCAGAGGAGGTCTCCTTTTATAGCAGCGCGAGTGTGCTGCGGGGCAGGGTGGTGGTCGACCATGGCACGGCGATTCCGGTGAGCGGTCGAGCTAGGCGAGGTGGCGGCAGTGTTCTACGGTTCCTGGTGATGCTATTGGCGGCGACAGCTTGGTCGGGCAGGGCTTGGTTGGGTCGCGTTGCTTCCAGGCATGTCGCGGCAGTGGCGGGATCTTCTTCTCCGTCCACGGCGGCGGCGGTCCAGGGTATGGTCGTGGCCATGTCTGGCGGAGTCCAGGTGGCGTGGTGATGCTCAACGGCTAGTCAGCGGGGCCAGGGCGAGCGCAGGGTGGTGGCGCGTCGCGTGGCCAGTACGTGTCCGCGGCGTGCACACGCGCGACACGATCGGCGTCTGGGCGCGTCCTGGGCGCGCGTCGTCCGGCCAGTGTCGTCGTCCTCCCCGACAATGGCGATGCTAGGCGGTGCTAGGGAGTGCGGTGGCGAGCTGTGGCACGGTTGCCAGGGTAGAGAAGCAAGGGGAGAGAGGGTGGGGCGGCAAGGTGGCGACATGGCCGGCATGGCCATGCCCTAGCTGCCCTCCTCTTCTCCTTAGGCTTGCTATGCAGCACTTAGTGTTAGAGGGGACCAGGGGACCAAATGGTGTAGGTTGGGGTAGATTAGATGGAGTAGAATCACTATTTCAAATAGTGGCAAATAGTGCCATAGATGCTATTTTTGATTTTTGTCCAAATTTGGTTTAATTCAAAAGGTTGCTAAATTTGAATTGGGTGTGTTTAGATAAGTTGTATTTGACCAGAGATGATGAGAGGTGGTGGTGGAAAAGTTCAATTCAAAGTTTTGCAAAATTGGATAAGTGGGAGATTGTTGATTATGTTAAAAAGTTGAAACTTTGGATGAGCATAGCTAATGATCAAGAAAGATTTTGGTATGGTGATCTTTACAAAAAGTGTTCACCTTGATGTTTACTTTGAAATGGTGCAAAGAGTTAGCAAGGTTTGGTTTGAGAAAATTGAATGGCAATGGCTCAAAGTAGTGATCAGGCTATAATTGTCAATTTTGACCATTATCATATGTGAGCTAGTTTTGCATTTGAAAATTATTTGAATTGTGATTCCTTGATTCCAAAAGTTGTAATAAGTGTTTAATCACATTATTCAACTAATGGTGAAGACCAAAATGGTCTAGGGTCAAAATTTATAAAAATGCCATAGAGCATATGTGAGGGTTTTTAGGGTTTTTCATTTATTGGATTTTCTTCCTCTTTGATTTATTTGGTTGGTGATCTTCATATGATCACCTTAGGGTTTTAGAGCATAGCACATACAAATAATAACACTCATCATGGCATATCACTCAAATGCACAAGTCCTATGCATGGCACTATATGCAATTTAAAAAGTTTTTGTTTGTTTGAAATTTTGCTCTCTGGAATTCTCTAACTTTCTTTTTATTGAAATTTGGGATGTTACAAACCCTTCCCCCTTAACCAAATCTCGTCCCGAGATTTTAAGAAAAATTAGGTTCCTAAGAGAGATTGGGCGATATGATTTAACAGGAAGACATACTTGGCATGGCCTGAGGTGCTTCTTGGGCTTCGTGGCGATCATGTTGTAGTAGCGGCCGTTGTTGTTCCGGTTCTTTCTTGCGGCAAAGCGGCGTTGGTTACGGGCAGGTGCAGCGGTGTTGGCGGCAATCTTGGCGAGTCTCTTGGGGCACTCATTGGAGTAATGCCCAACCACTCCACACTCATAACAAGTGATGGTGGCCTTGTCCTTGTTGGCGACGGGGATGGCATTGCTTCCAGTCCTAGGGCCAGGGTTGTTGTTGTTGTTGTTGGGGTTGTTGTTGCTGGTGTGATTGTTGTTGTTGTTGTTGCCTCCGGGATTCGGGGGTCCTCCGTGGTTGTTGGTGTAGTTTGGGCGGTAGTTCTGTGCAGGGGGCTTGTTGCGGTACTTCTGGGTATTGTTGGACCCATGCTGATTCATCATCCAGCGTTTGCGGTTCTCGTTGGCTTGGTGAAGCTTCCCTTCCATCTGAATGGCGGAGTCCACCAGGGCTTCTAAGTCAGCAAAGGGAATGTTGACCAGTACAGTCTGCATCTCATCGTGGAGTCCGTTCAGAAATCTTTCTTTCCTCTTCTCATTGGTATCGGTCTCGTCCGGGGCGTACCTTGACAGAGTAAGAAATCTGTCGCGGTATTCTACCACGGACATCCTGCCTTGCTTGAGTTCGCGGAACTCGTCTCTCATCATCTTGATCAGTCCTTGGGGCACATGGTACTTGCTAAACTTGAGCTTGAAGTCTTCCCATGTCATCATCTGTCCCGCATTCATTGCGCGGGCGCTTGTCCACCAGGCTCGTGCAGGTCCTGACAGGTAGTGGGTGGCGAACAGCACTTTCTCTGTGGCTTCTACTTGCGCAACTTCGAGGTTGTTCTCCATTGTCTGGAGCCAGTCATCTGCATCGAGGGGCTCTTCGGTCTTGCTAAAAACAGGTGGGTTGGTGTTCTGAAAGTTCTTCAGCTTTGACCCAGGGTGGTCGTGGTTTCCATGGCCATTGTTGTTCTGAGCGAGCTGTTGCAGTGCAGCAATGTTGGCTTGGCGTTCAGCTCTCTCGGCTTCGCGGTCTGCCATCATCATCTCCAGCATCTGCATCATGGCTTCTTGGTTGGCATTGCGGGTTGGTGGGGCCATCTGATCATTGAGGTAGATGCTAAGGTAAGAGGGAAATTTCTATGGTTTGTTTGGGGTTTTTAAAGTTCAAAAGTTCAAAACTTGAAAACTTGAGTAGTGTTGAGGGGGTAAAACCAACAACACTTTTTCATTCATACCAAACACCACACATTACAATTCTAATACACCGTTGGTTTGAAGAACCATTCATTCGCTCTACGATACAAGGGGATCCTGATACAACTCACACCTACTTAAGTGCTGGGGTGATACTACTCTTCAAGGTGGATTCTTCGTCTTTACGGGTGCTGTGCTTGGCGAGAGGCGAGGGCGTTGTCCAAATCCCTGCGGGTTTTGTACAGCCTGAAGTCCTGGTGTGCTACATAGTGGTTCATCTCCGTGTGTGGTGGCATGGTCATCGGTCTTCCCATGGGGTCATGTCTTGGGTAGTAGATGAAGCGAGTGTTCTTGATCTTGTTCTCATTTTGTCCACACAGCCGGGAAATTGCTTCTTGCATAGCTTTGACTAGTCCTTCCTTCCAAGTGTTTCCCGTTACAGAAAACCAAATGGTTTCCCATACCGGGGCTCCAAGCTTTCTTCGTAGATCAGTAGAAACTTCCCACCGAGGGGGTTTTCCGGAGTGATTGTTGCGGGGTATTCCGAAGAACTCGGGATACGGGTGTCCTA
The DNA here is from genome assembly GCF_022539505.1 of Lolium rigidum. Taxonomy (NCBI): domain Eukaryota; kingdom Viridiplantae; phylum Streptophyta; class Magnoliopsida; order Poales; family Poaceae; genus Lolium; species Lolium rigidum. Next base: position 57,360,823 of record NC_061510.1, on the reverse strand, counting down.
GATATTCCACTAGTTGCTTCAAATCCTTTTCGAACCTTAGGTTGCCTCCGGGACCAAGCTGATATAACTTCCATTGGTACTCCATCTGTGAGCAATTTGGGTAAGTAAGTTAAAGAAGTATTCCAGTGTGCAAAATTTTATGTAGGCTTGCAAAGAAAGTAGAGTATAGATTTCTCATTTTTGAAAAAGATCTCAAGGATAGGAGTAAGAACAAATTTTCACAAATATTCACTTCATTGGTTTTTGAAACTAAGTCTTTCAGACGTCCATTCTAACTAGGGTCTCCTAAGGTCAAACAATGGCTCTGATACCAACTTGTCAACACCCGGATTTTTAAGTCCAGATGCTCGTTATGCCATACATCGCAATCCCAGGAATATTGTTGTTACGAGACATAACAGTTGAATATCATAAGTCATCATTCATTACATACCATAGTCGTCTTACAAATTCAGATCACATGATCCAATATTACACAAATAGTTGATCTATTGATCAACGAACACAAGGTTCATAGTTTCATAGCGGAAGCGTAAGTAGAAGGGACTCTTTAGTCCACAGGCCAACGTCTGACGTCAGAAGATTCCCTAGTTGTCGTAGACGTCTTGGTTGTAGTCCTCTTGGTAGTTCTGCTCCTCTTCATAGTCTGGCCATTTGAATAGCCAGGGACACAGCCGTGAGTACTTTAAAGTACTCGCAAACTAATACTAATATAAGTACTATCAATTCTAGTAAGGGGTGCTAAGCTCTAGTTTATTTGCATAAAGCCAATTTTAGTTCACAAGTATTTGAGAAATACATATTCAAGTGCTAACTAACTCAAGTGGGAACATTAGTGTCATTCCCACAGCATTGGTTGTGATTCACAACAAGTCACCAATTCACCATTCATTTCACCAACATTTTCAAGAATTTGACATGGGACAAGCTGTATGGCCTTTCCAACCGTACGTAACCATGGACACGGCTATTCGAATAGATTTACACTCTGCGAGAGGTTGCACACTTGTGCCACAACATTTGATTTCATCCGTCGGGATTACCCCGAATCATCGTAACACGATACGCGGATCATCAACCATAACCTTTCACTTACATACCCTAGTATGAGCCCCTCTCCCCATGAGCTTGGCCTCCCGGTGAAGACCAAGCTGTCAACCTCGGGAGACTGCACGGAGGCTTGGCCGTACAATTCACCTCAATTTCACATCATTTCTCAACAACGGAGGCAGCCTCGGCATAACCCCTATGATGTGTGTTCAGAGGGAACCCATACTAAGATGCATAAATTTCCAGTTAAGCCCTACCCATAATCAGGTATTGTGGGGGTACTTAAAAATTGGAAAGGTATCGCATTCAAACCCATATCGAGTTTTATCAAAAATCACCATCTTCTCTTGGTCATATTCACCTTCAAAAATCATTCAATGGAATAACTCTTCATTCCAAGGTTTCAAATTTCTTTCAAGTCACATGTTCCCATCTAGAGTAGTCAAGTTTTAAATATTTAGCACTAGCACTAATCATGAGGGGTGCTAATCTTGCTTGGCTAGCTTGAGACTATATTAACTACTCTAGTAACCTTCTTTACTTCAGACCAAAGTTAACTATAAAAGTAACTCTTTGAGAAAACAAGTAAAAACTTGTAATGTAGAAACTTGGGATAGGCTTATGGTAAGAAAAGAAAGACTAGGGTGCCTTGCCCCAAAGGGGCTTTGCACTTTGCAAGAATATTAGCTTGCAACCATATAACTTGCAATAGTCTAGCTTGCATTGGTGGTTGAGGTGGTCAAAGTGCTCTTCTTCTTCTGGGTAGAATCCTTCCTCTTCCTGGTATTCTCCGGCACTAGCGTCTATACACGAATACGAGGATACAATCACCAAGCAATACTTAAGTAGCCTTAATTAGCCTTAATGGCTCACTCCAAATGATCTAGCATCACTACTTAGCATTGCTACCAGGAATTAATCTACGGTTTCCTTTATTAGGGTTTGAGAAATAATTTTCTCTCATTACATATGTAGATGATAGTTTCCATATAGTTGTTGAGGAATAATTTCCTCTCATTGAATCTTTTTAAGATTTAATTTCCTCAAACAATCATACATGAAATCATGTTGACATAAGTCAACCATTCATCATCATCATTTGAGGAATTGATTTAAATGAGGTAGAATACCTCATACCATTTAATAATGCCTATTATGATTTAAATTCACCAAGCATTTCATTTGAGAGTATTTGACCAGGGGTCAATACTTCATATGAAAGTATTTGGGACAAGATTTAAATGAAGTAAAGCACTTCATATAGGTTGCATAATAGTTTTGGACAATATCAACTAACTAAACTAGCCATATAGTCATTTAATTTAACTAGGGCATGATCATGCAAAGTGACCACACCATTTTATTGCATAAACAATTAGTGTAAGTCAAATGTGAGCTATTAGAGTTGGAATTAACTTAATATCTATTTTGGTTGATTTTTAATAATTATTTGAATATGAAAAAGTCCCTGCCTTCTTATTTTTACCCATTTAATTCTACAACTAATCTGGTCATGGGACCAGTGGCATTTTGTAGATAATTTTACTAGCTTTCCAACAATATAAAGTTCATTAAATTTGGTTGAGCCAATTTGAATCTATTGAATTTCAAAGTTTGGGCAGTATTGAAATTGTTTGGGAAATGTTTAAATCGAATTTGAATTAAAAGGCCGGCGGGAAAGCTAACTGGGCCTAAAGGTTTAAAAACGGCCCAAGGCCAGCCCAGCCACGGTCCAGAGACGCGCGGGCTGCCTGACAGCGGGGGCCACCCGTCAGTGGGTTTTAAACCCGAAACGGTATGGGTGAATATGATGCGTTGGATTAGATCAAAGATCTACGGCCGGGGTTCATCGTCGTCTCCGACGAGAACCCGACGCTCTGGCGGCGGCGGTAGGGGGTCGGAGGGCTTACGGCGGCTCCAGCAAGGGATGGCAGTGTGCTCGAGGTAGATGTGGACGACGGCGAAGCTCCAGGTACAGGTGGCATCGCCTGAGGTGGTCTGGTTCACCGGCGATTGCTGCAGAGCTTCCGCGGCGGCGAGCTCTCGATTGGCCTTGCTCCGGTGTGAATCAAGAGAGTGGTGAGGTGGTTGAGAGGCAGTAAGAGGTGGCGAGTGCGGTGGTGTGCTTAGATCGTCCAGAGGAGGTCTCCTTTTATAGCAGCGCGAGTGTGCTGCGGGGCAGGGTGGTGGTCGACCATGGCGCGGCGATTCCGGCGAGCGGTCGAGCTAGGCGAGGTGGTGGCAGTGTTCTACGGTTCCTGGCGATGCTATTGGCGGCGACAGCTTGGTCGGGCAGGGCTTGGTTGGGTCGCGTTGCTTCCAGGCATGTCGTGGCAGTGGCGGGATCTTCTTCTCCGTCCACGGCGGCGGCGGTCCAGGGTCCGGTCGTGGCCATGTCTGGCGGCGTCCAGGTGGCGTGGTGATGCTCAACGGCTAGTCAGCGGGGCCAGGGCGAGCGCAGGGTGGTGGCGCGGCGCGTGGCCAGTACGTGTCCGCGGCGTGCACACGCGCGACACGATCGGCGTCTGGGCGCGTCCTGGGCGCGCGTCGTCCGGCCAGTGTCATCGTCCTCCCCGACAATGGCGATGCTAGGCGGTTCTAGGGAGTGCGGTGGCGAGCTTTGGCACGGTGGCCAGGGCAGAGAAGCAAGGGGAGAGAGGGTGGGGCGGCAAGGTGGCGACATGGCCGGCATGGCCATGCCCTAGCTGCCCTCCTCTTCTCCTTAGGCTTGCTATGCAGCACTTAGTGTTAGAGGGGACCAGGGGACCAAATGGTGTAGGTTGGGGTAGATTAGATGGAGTAGAATCACTATTTCAAATAGTGGCAAATAGTGCCATAGATGCTATTTTTGATTTTTGTCCAAATTTGGTTTAATTCAAAAGGTTGCTAAATTTGAATTGGGTGTGTTTAGATAAGTTGTATTTGACCAGAGATGATGAGAGGTGGTGGTGGAAAAGTTCAATTCAAAGTTTTGCAAAATTGGATAAGTGGGAGATTGTTGATTATGTTAAAAAGTTGAAACTTTGGATGAGCATAGCTAATGATCAAGAAAGATTTTGGTATGGTGATCTTTACAAAAAGTGTTCACCTTGATGTTGACTTTGAAATGGTGCAAAGAGTTAGCAAGGTTTGGTTTGAGAAAATTGAATGGCAATGGCTCAAAGTAGTGATCAGGCTATAATTGTCAATTTTGACCATTATCATATGTGAGCTAGTTTTGCATTTGAAAATTATTTGAATTGTGATTCCTTGATTCCAAAAGTTGTAATAAGTGTTTAATCACATTATTCAACTAATGGTGAAGACCAAAATGGTCTAGGGTCAAAATTTATAAAAATGCCATAGAGCATATGTGAGGGTTTTTAGGGTTTTTCATTTATTGGATTTTCTTCCTCTTTGATTTATTTGGTTGGTGATCTTCATATGATCACCTTAGGGTTTTAGAGCATAGCACATACAAATAATAACACTCATCATGGCATATCACTCAAATGCACAAGTCCTATGCATGGCACTATATGCAATTTAAAAAGTTTTTGTTTGTTTGAAATTTTGCTCTCTGGAATTCTCTAACTTTCTTTTTATTGAAATTTGGGATGTTACACTCATCTAAGCATTGAGCAGGAGGTTTCAAATACGGAATATCTTCTCTACTAAAGCGTTGAAAAGAATGTACCTCAATCATGGATGAAGGGGGAGTTATCTTGCATAAATCTTCTATGGGAGGTAAATTCTTCACATCTTCAGATTTAATACCTTTCTCCTTAAGAGATTTCTTGGCTTCCCTCATATCTTCATCATTTAATTTAATCATACCCCTCTTCTTCAATATTGGCGTCGGGGTTCGTTCAGGTGTAGTCCAATCATCATGATTTCGGCCTATTCTAGCCAATAATTCTTCAGCTTCGTCTGGAGTTCTTTTCCTGAAAAAACAACCAACACAACTATCCAAATATGCCCTAGACTCAATGGTTAGTCCACTATAAAATATATCAAGTAAATCATGCTTTTCAAGATCATGTCCAGGCCGAGCTCTGATAAGAGAGCAAAATCTTGCCCAAGCTTCAGGCAATTTCTCTCCATCTTCCTGGTCAAAACTATAAATTTTCTGCAAAGCAATATGTTGAGCACTAGCAGGAAAATATTTCCGAAAGAAAACATCAAGCAAACCACTTGGACTATCAATAGAATCAGGAGGCAAACTATTATACCAAGTTTTAGCATCATCCTTTAATGAGAAAGGAAAAAATTTAGCAACAAAATAAGTACGCTTCTTTATATCATCAGAAAACAAGCTACTCAAAGTGGAAAGCTCATTCATGTGTTCTACAGCACTTTCTTTTTCAGTACCACAAAAAGGTGTTTTCTCAACAATAGATATATGAGATAGATCAAGAGAAAAATCATAATCCTTATCCTTAATGTTTATAGGAGATGTGGCAAATTTAGGATCAGGGGACAGTTTATATCTAACAGTATGTTGTGCAAGAAGCTTTTTAATATTACTTGTACCAGTAGTAGCATTGCATTTAACAATAAAATCATCATCAAGTTCCACATAATCTTCATCAAGATCATCACTAGAGTATTCAGACTCAGGTGAATTAACAGGTGTAACAATATTTTCATTAGGAGTTTCAGTATTTTCAATTTGTCTAGACCTAGCAATTGTAGCATCTAGAAAAGATCCTAATGAACCACTATCATCAAGCACGTCAGAAGCATCATCAAAATTATAAGAATTTTCAGATTCAGCGAAGTACCAGAGCATGTGAAGCTTGTGGTGGTGAAACAAGTTGACTTATCATAGATGGTGAATCAAGAGCAGCAGAGGTACTCAGAGTTGTACCTTTTCTTGTAGTGGATGGTAATATGGCGACTTTAGGATCGCGATGTTTACCCATGATGGAGGATTTGAAGCGAACAATATCAATCCAAGTGAACTTGCAAATAAAGCTATGCTCCCCGGCAACGGCGCCAGAAAATAGTCTTGATGACCCACAAGTATAGGTGATCGCAACAGTCTTCGAGGGAAGTAAACCCAATTTATTGATTCAACACAAGGGGAGCCAAAGAATATTTGTAAGCCTTAACAGCGGAGTTGTCAATTTAGTTGCACCTGGAAACATACTTGCTCGCAAGAGTTTATCAGTAGCAACAGTTTTATAGCAGTAGCAGTAGTGAAATATCAGCAGCAGTGTAACAAAGACAGCAGTAGTGATTATAGTAAACAACATGATTATAAATACTGTAGGCACAAGGATGGATGAACGGGCGCTGCATGGATGAGAGAAACCATGTAACAATCAAAGTAGGGCATTTGCAGATAGTAATAAAACAGTATCCAAGTACTAAACAACCATAGGCATGTGTTCCATATTTAGTCGTACGTGCTCGCAATGAGAAACTTGCACAACATCTTTTGTCCTACCAGCCGGTTGCAACCGGGCCTCTAGGGAATCTACTGGAAATTAAGGTACTCCTTTTAATAGAGCACCGGAGCAAAGCATTAGCACTCCGTGAACACATGTGATCCTCAAATCACCGCCTTCCCCTCCGGTTGTCCCAATTTCTGTCACTTTGGGGCCTCGGGTTCCGGACAACAATATGTGTATACAACTTGCAGGTAAGATCATAAAACAATGAATATCATCATGAAACAATAACATGTTCAGATCTGAGATCATGGCACTCGGGCCCTAGTGACAAGCATTACGCATAACAAGTTGCAACAATATCATAAAAGTACCATCTACGGATACTAGGCACTATGCCCTAACAATCTTATGCTATTACATGACCAATCTCATCCAATCCCTACCATCCCCTTCAGCCTACAGCGGGGGAATTACTCACACATGGATGGGGGAAACATGGCTGGTCGATGGAGAGGCGTCGGTGGTGATGATGGCGATGATCTCCTCCAATTCCCCGTCCCGGCGGAGTGCCGGAACGGAGTTTCTGGTCCCGAGACGGAGTTTCGCGATGGCGGCGGTGTTCTGGATGGCTTACGGCGATTTCGTCTAACCCCGTGCGTTTTTAGGTCGAAACCCTAAAGTAGTCCAGAGGGGAGCGTTGGGGGAGGCACGAGGGCCCCTCCCCATAGGCCGGCGCGGGCCCCATGCTGGCCGCGCCGCCCTATGGTTAGGGCGCCTCGTGGCCCCACGTACTTCGTCTCGTCTTCTGGCTCCGTCAATCTTCTGTGAAAATAGGCCCATTGCGATTATTTCCGGGGATTTTCCTGAAAGTTGAGTTTATGCACAAAAACGAGACACGAGGGCAATTCTGCTGAAAACAGCGTTAGTCCGTGTTAGTTGTATCCAAAATACACAAATTAGAGGCAAACCAATAGCAAAAGTGTTCGGGAAAGTAGATACGTTTTGGACGTATCAGGGATTCAGGAGATCGCCTCCGGCACCCTGCCGGAGAGGGGAATCATCACTCGGAGGACTCTACATCACCATGATCGGCTCCGGACTAATGTGTGAGTAGTTCATTCTTGGACTATGGGTCCATAGCAGTAGCTAGATGGTTGTCTTCTCCTCATGTGCTATCATGTTTAGATCTTGTGAGCTGCCTATCATGATCAAGATCATCTATTTGTAATGCTACATGTTGTGTTTGTTGGGACCCGATGAATATGGAATACTATGTCAAGTTGATTATCAATCTATCATATATGTGTTGTTTATGATCTTGCATGCTCTCCGTTGCTAGTAGAGGCTGCGGCCAAGTTGATACTTGTAACTCCAAGAGGGAGTATTTATGCTCGATAGTGGGTTCATGCCTCCATTGAATGCGGGACGAGTGACGAGAAAGTTCTAAGGTTGTGGATGTGCTGTTGCCACTAGGGATAAAACATCAATGCTTTGTCTAAGGATATTTGTGTTGATTACATTACGCACCATACTTACTGCAATTATCTGTTGTTTGCAATTTAATACTGGAAGGGGTGCGGATGCTAACCCGAAGGTGGACTTTTTAGGCATAGATGCATGCTGGATAGCGGTCTATGTACTTTGTCATAATGCCCTAAGTAAATCTCATATTACTCATCATGATATGTATGTGCATTGTTATGCCCTCTCTATTTGTCAATTGCCCAACTGTAATTTGTTCACCCAACATGCTATTTCTTATTGGAGAGACACCACTAGTGAACTGTGGACCCCGGTCCATTCTTTTACATCTGAAATACAATCTACTGCAATCATTGTTCTCTACTGTTCTTTGCAAACAAACATCATTTTCCACACCATACGATTAATCCTTTGTTTACAGCAAGCCGGTGAGATTGACAACCTCACTGTTAAGTTGGGGCAAAGTATTTTGATTGTGTTGTGCAGGTTCCACGTTGGCGCCGGAATCCCTGGTGTTGCGCCGCACTACACTCCGTCACCAACAACCTTCACGTGTTCCTTGACTCCTACTGGTTCGATAAACCTTGGTTTCTTACTGAGGGAAAACTTGCTGTTGTACTCATCATACCTTCCTCTTGGGGTTCCCAACGGACGTGTTCTTTACCATCACAAGGAAGCTACTTTCTGGCGACGTTGCAATCCAACTCCCACGTCAGCAATCCCCTATACTTGTGGGTCATCAGTTCTCCACTAATAGGTTTAAACTACATGATGCAAGAGCTTAAACATGATCTACTTGAGAGCTCAAAACAATTGCCAAGCATCAAATTATTCAAGACAATATACCAACTACTACATGAAGCATTTTCTGTTTCCAACCAAATAACAATAAGTGCTGCGGCTTTCAACTTTTGCCATGAACATTAAAAGTAAAACGAAGAACACAAGTGTTCAAATGAAAAAGCGGAGCGTGTCTCACTCCCACACAAGCATGTTAGGATTCGATTTATTCAGAAAACTAAAATAACAAACGAGAATAAAAGCACACGGACGCTCCAAGTAAAGCACATAAGATGTGACGGAATAAAAATATAGTTTCACTAAAGGTGACCTGATAAGTTGTTGATGAAGAAGGGGATGCCTTGGGCATCCCCAAGCTTAGACGCTTGAGTCTTCTTGAAATATGCATGGATGAACCACGGGGGTATCCCCAAGCTTAGACTTTTCACTCTTCTTGATCACATTATATCATCCTCCTCTCTTGATCCTTGAAAACTTCCTTCACACCAAACTCAAAGCAATCTCATTAGAGGGTTAGTGCATAATCAAAAATTCACATGTTCAGCAAGGACACAATCATTCCCAACACTTCTGGACATTACCCAAGGCTACTGAAATTTAATGGAGCAAAGAAATCCACTCAAACACGATAAAAGAGGCAATGCGAAATAAAAGGCAGAATCTGTCAAAAACGAGACAGATCCGTAAAGACGAATTTTTTCGAGGCACTTAACATGCTCAGATGGAAAAGCTCCAGTTGAATGAAAGTTTTGTACTTATCTGAGGATTACTCATGAATTTTTTTCAGAATTTTTAGATTCTTCTACAGAGAGAAAACCTCAAATTCGTGACAGCTAAAAATCTGTTTCTGCGCAGAAATCCAAATCTAGTATCAACTTTCTATCAAAGACTTTACTTGGCACAACAATGCAAGAAAATAAAGATACAAAGGTATTGCTACAGTAGTAAAAAGCACCTTGACTCAAATATAAAACAAAAATTGCAGAAATAAAATAATGGGTTGTCTCCCATAAGCGATTTTCTTTAACGCCTTTCAGCTAGGCGCAGAAACTGAAAATAAAGTAACATCAAGAGAAGAAGCATCAACATCATAGTTTGTTCTAATAATATAATCAAAAGGCATCTTCATTCTCTTTCTAGGGAAGTGTTCCATACCTTTCTGAAGAGGGAATTGATATTTAATATTTCCTTCTTTCATATCATGGAGTGTAAGAAACATATGTTGCATTATAGGATTAAGATTAACAAATCTAGCTTCCAACATGTGCACTAAAGAGGCAGTAGCAATTTCATAATTAGGAGCAAGTTCTACCAAGGATCTATCTTCAAAATCTTCAACCTTACTAACATGATTGAAAAATTCTTCTATATTATCTCTTCCAATGATAGACCCACTCCCTACCGATATATCTTTCAAAGTGAACTTAGGGAGAAGCATGATGAAATAAACAAGGGTAAACCAATAAATAAAGTAAATGCGAGTAACTAATTTTTTTGTATTTTTGATATAAAGAAAGCAAACAAGACAGAAAATAAAATAAAGCAAGACAATAAACAAAGTAAAGAGATTGGGTGTGAGAGACTCCCCTTGCAGCGTGTCTTGATCTCCCCGGCAACGGCGCTAGTAAAGTAGCTGCTTGTGACGGTAAAGCACACGTCCGTTGGGAACCCCAAGAGGAAGGTATGATGAGTACAACATCGAGTTTTCCCTCAGTAAGAAACCAAGGTTATCGAACCAGTAGGAGATGAAGACCACGTGAAGGTTGTTGGTGAAGGAGTGTAGTGCGGCGCAACACCAGGGATTCCGGCGCCAACGTGGAACCTGCACAACACAATCAAAATACTTTGCCCCAACTTAACAGTGAGGTTGTCAATCTCACCGGCTTGCTGTAAACAAAGGATTAAACGTATGGTGTGGAAAATGATGTTTGTATGCGAAGAACAGTAAAGAACAATGTTTGCAGTAGATTGTATTCAGATGTAAAGAATTGGACCGGGGTCCACAGTTCACTAGAGGTGTCTCTCCGATAAGAAATAGCATGTTGGGTGAACAAATTACAGTTGGGCAATTGACAAATAGAGAGGGCATAACAATGCATATACATATCATGATGAGTAAAGTGAGATTCAATTGGGCATTACGACAAAGTACATAGACCGCTATCCAGCATGCATATATGCCTAAAAAGTCCACCTTCGGGTTAGCATCCGCACCCCTTCCTGTATTAAGTTGCAAACAACAGAAAATTGCATTAAGTATGGTGCGTAATGTAATCAACACAAATATCCTTAGATAAAGCATTGATGTTTTATCCCTAGTGGCAACAACACATCCACAACCTTAGAACTTTCATCACTCGTCCCAGATTTAATGGAGGCATGAACCCATTATCGAGCATAAATACTTCCTCTTGGAGTTACAAGTATCAACTTGGCCAGAGCCTCTACTAGCAACGGAGAGCATGCAAGATCATAAACAACACATATATGATAGATTGATAATCAACATAACATAGTATTCCATATTCATCGGATCCCAACAAACACAACATGTAGCATTACAAATAGATGATCTTGATCATGATAGGCAGCTCACAAGATCTAACATGATAGCACAATGAGGAGAAGACAACCATCTAGCTACTGCTATGGACCCATAGTCCAGGGGTGAACTACTCACACATCAATCCGGAGGCGATCATGGCGATGAAGAGTCCTCCGGGAGATGATTCCCCTCTCCGGCAGGGTGCCGGAGGCGATCTCCTGAATCCCCCGAGATGGGATTGGCGGAGGCGGCGTCTCTGGAAGGTTTTCCATATCGTGGCTCTCGGTACTGGGGTTTTCTCGACGAAGACTTTTTATAGGCGGAAGGGCAGGTCAGGAGGCGTCACGAGGGGCCCACACGCTAGGGCGGCGCGGCCCCCCCTAGGCCGCGCCGCCTTAATGTGGCGCCACCTCGTGGCCCCACTTCGTATCTCTCTCGGTCTTCTGGAAGCTTCGTGGAAAAATAAGACCCTGGACGTTGATTTCGTCCAATTCCGAGAATATTTCCTTTGTAGAATTTCTGAAACCAAAAACAGCAGAAAACAACAACTGGCTCTTCGGCATCTTGTCAATAGGTTAGTGCCATAAAATGCATAAATATGACATAAAGTGTGTATAAAACATGTGAGTATCATCATAAAAGTAGCATGGAACATAAGAAATTATAGATACGTTTGAGACGTATCAAAAACAAAAGAGAACAATGATTGCAGTAGGTTGTATTTCAGATGTAAAAAAATGGACCGGGGTCCACAGTTCACTAGTGGTGTCTCTCCAATAAGATAAATAACATGTTGGGTAAACAAATTACAGTTGGGAAATTGACAAATAGAGAGGGCATAACAATGCACATACATATCATGATGACTACTGTGAGATTTACTTAGGGCATTACGACAAAGAACATAGACCGCCATCCAGCAATCATCTATGCCTAAAAAGTTCACCTTCAGGTTAGCATCCGCACCCCTTCCAGTATTAAGTTGCAAACAATAGACAATTGCATTAAGTACTGTGTGTAATGTAAACAATACAAATATTCTTAGACAAAGCATTGATGTTTTATCCCTAGTGGCAACATCACATCCACAACCTTAGGGGTTGCTGTCACTCCCCCAGATTCAATGGAGACATGAACCCACTATCTAGCATAAATACTCCCTCTTGGAGTTACAAGTATCAACTTGGCCAGAGCCTCTACTAGCAATGGAGAGCATGCAAGATCATAAACAACACATATGTGATAGATCAATAATCAACTTGATATAGTATTCCATATTCATCGGATCCCAACAAACACAACATGTAGCATTACAATAAGATGATCTTGATCATGATAGGAAGCTCACAAGATCTAAACATGATGGCACAAGAGGAGAAGACAACCATCTAGCTACTGCTATGGACCCATAGTCCAAGGATGAACTACTCACGCATCAGTCCGGAGGCGGGCATGGTGATGTAGAGCCCTCCGGTGATGAATTCCCCTCTCCGGCAGGGTGCCGGAGGAGATCTTCTGAACCCCCCGAGTTAGGGTTGACGGCGGCGGCATCTCTGGAACTGTTCTGGTATTTTGGCTCTCAGTGCTAGGGTTTTCTGAGACGAAGGAATAAATAGGCGAAGGGGCAGAGTCGGGGGAGCCAGGGGGCTCCCTCCCCACATGGCGGCGCTGCAGTGGGCCCCCCACGCCGCCCTATGGGGTGGGCCCCATGCTGCCCTTCCTCGACTCCTCTTCGGTCTTCTGGAACCTCCCGTGGAAAATAGGGCCATGGGCTTTTGTTTCGTCCAATTCCGAGAATATTTGTAAACTAACTTTTCTGAAATCAAAATCAGCAGAAAACAGGAACTGGCACTGTGGCATCTTGTTAATAGGTTAGTTCCAGAAAATGCGTAAAAACATTATAAAGTGTGAATAAAACATGTAGGTATTGTCATAAAACTAGCATGGAACATAAGAAATTATATATACGTTGGAGACGTATCAGCGGCATATAATTTTTTACCATCAAGTGTGTAAATTAGTTTTTACCATTCATAATATGGGTTATTATATATAAATACACATTTATTTAGAGCACGTAAATGTGTAAATTACTAAGAGTTAACATAATAATATGGCCCATCTTGTTCTTCAGTAAAATATGGCATCATTTTATTATCGGAGAAGACAATTTCTTAGTTGCCCTGCCTAGATTCCGCTTATTCCGTAGGTGAGGTGTTTGTCCATCAACTAGTTCCTAAGCATGCTAAAGTGTCTTATTTTCCAACAGTGAGATCCGAACTTACGCAAGTAGGAAATGCTTAGAAGATCTCCATGTATCAATTGCAGAGGACCGCGATATGCCCTTAGTTTTAGTTACTGAGCAGCGTCTAAAACTATGTGACTCCAACATGAAGTTGGTAACTTGCAATTCATTAACAAAGGCTGTGCAACGAGCTTAACTCTCTTTATCAGAGATTCAAGCAGCCATTTTTTGTATGAACATATGTGGCAGAGTACTGAACTTCAATCCCTAGAGCCTCACAATAAACATTGAAGGCATCTGAAAAGAATTTTGTAGTATTATCAGTTCCAGTTGATTTCATTTGAATTTTTGTCCAGAAAATGGTTGGTGGAACCACAAATGTCACCATGAATGCGTTCGAAGTACTAAAGTCGTTCATCCTATAATATGAGGTGTGCTGGCCTCAAAATCAGCTTACATGCGGTACACGATGTGCAGACAAAGTGATGACCAGGGGAATTTGGACTCAGGCAAGTTGTGATCAATGGATTTCCTTTATACGCAACATACGCTCCATGTTGAATGTAAGTGTAGTATAATGTAAAAAACTATAGAGGGTATTTTTAAAAAAAAACTTGTTCATCCTCATCGGATCGATTGTCATAGAGAATTATATATCGAGTTGAAGAATCTTCAGAATGGTGAGAGCGTCGAGACAATATATTTTTCTATATATATTTTTGTATATAAAATATATATGTTCTACTAAAACAAGAACTCTCAAAAAAATGGATACAAATATATCAATCTGGAGATGGAGAGACTAATCGAACTCTCCGAACATGTCGGTTTAGGCAGACTCAAGCATCATGTTCTCCATTCCTATAGGGCCCTGTGACTAGGGGAGATTCATGGTATTGCTAGGTCCACAAGGAACGTTTTGCGAACAACCATCTTCACTAGTGCCATCTAGATTCCCTTAAGGTGTTTTTGCATGTGCAAGATTGGTGGTAAAAAACAGCCAGATGTTTGGGGTCTTGCAACTCTTAGTAGCATCCATATAGCATCCACACTTGTCGTAAAGCTTAGTTTTGCCAAACTTAAGCTTTGCGATGTTTTCTCTATGGTTTGAGTTTTTGGGTTTTATGTTTCTGTTACGCTTTTCTGACCGCTGAAGTTCAACGGTATATCTTTAGTGACGAATTTTCCCAAGGATCAACACACACACATATACGCATTGTAGGAGAACACACAGAGACTTTTTCTGGCACGCAACTTCGTGCCTCTTTTCTCTTGTTCTGAACTCAGGAAACTCAACACATTACATGGGCTTAAATAGTCAACTCACACTCACGGCCAAGACACACACACCAGCTTGATTCGTATTTCACTCACACATGCATGCACATTGCATGCAACAACTTGATCCTATTTTTACTCCACTCTAGCTATCCACGTACAACTTGAGTGGCAATCAAGTCTGCAGAAATTTTGGATTCTCACTTTCAGGACCAAGTCACAACTAATGGCTCCTGACTCTTCCTCCACACCGATCTGCAACGCGACTCAGATTTTCAGCTCCGCAGTATATGGGCATGCAGCTAGCTGACTAAACATGATTAGCTTTGTATTGTGCACGTGAACACAACTATACGTGCACACACTACCGCAGCTCTGACTACATGTGTGACCGACGAAATTAAAACATAATAAACTACTAACTAACAAGATTAGTTTCAACATTTAGTAGCACCATCAAACCTCTATCCGTTTGCGACGCTCATATGAACTTCAGGCAGATTTTATTGGGAACCGGCCATCGTAGCTAGTCACAGGAGACTTTGCTTCACAAAGTCATCCAAGCTAAGTCCGTAAAACACAAACAGACACACCTTGCCCCTCCCCCACAACCCAGGCTGAAAACACCCTAAGGGCTTGTTTGGTACTAGTGTTTTAGTAGGGATTAGTGGGGATAATACTCTAGAGTATTGGTTGAATCACTGCTGTCACCCAATCCCCACAAAATCCCATCCCCAATCCACTAGGTAGGGGTAGAGTATTGGGGACTGAAAAAATTACACTAAAATTTAGGGGAAAATGGGGATAAGTGGGGATTAAACTCGCTCATACTCTAGCACCAAACATGCATTAAGGATACGTGAGGATTTAAAGTTTGGAGCGGATTATACCCGCTAATCTCCACTAAAACTCTAATACCAAACAATGCCTAAGGAATTACCGGAGGCTGCATCATCCTTGCTTAACGTCAATTTAAGAGCGAGACCATTTGCATCTCTGCATGTTCTTGGATGATGTAGAGTATGCGAAGGTGACAGTGGAACCAACAGTATGGGTGTGCTATGGTGATGTGGATATATAACAACTGCTATCGTAATTTTTCTTTTTAATTTAATTAAGCTTCATTCGCATTGTAGATCAATGATTTGAACAGAAAAATTTAAGTTGTTAGAAACTTTGAGCACTAAAATATGGTGAAGAATTGGTTTATCTGCTCAAGTTTCTAATGTAATTAGCTAATCATACACTCGAAACCACTGTTTAGATATTTGCTTTATTGTATACGTGATCTCTGAAAGATGTTGAAGAATATAATTCACCCGAAAATCGCATAACACACACGCAAAGTGCTCAAAATGGACATTATGTAATTTTTCCTGCGAAAATTGTTTAAATTTAGCAGAACAGAACTGTATCTTTCAATGATACACATTACAATTGTATTATAAAAAATAGCAGCCATGTTACCTTGTTAACTATGACAACTATGTACATTATGCTCTTTAAGGTCATAGCATAATAAAAATATTTTATAAAAAATAAAAGTTTGATATAAATTATGCATGTTCCATGTCTTCGGGAGTAACTGAACAACTCTACTGGAATTAAGTAAGGACAACTATGATATCGTGTGAGGCCAAAACTGAAGCGGTTGTTAGACATAATACAACATAAGAAGGAGAAGATTTTGCAATTGCATCACATAGAACAACATATACACCGAAGAGAGAAAGATGGTATAGTTGATTATTACAACGCAATGGAGACACCATCGCCATCTGCTTGAGGCATGGTTGAGCCGCAGATGAAGTAGATGATCACTTGGTATGTGGATCCCTTCTGTGCGCCATCGGAACTGTCCTAGAACATCACGCCGAGGTTCCAGCCTTCACATTGCTTATGCATGCAATATGATTGTTGCAAATCTTAGGGAATTTACACGAGCAACATGGCTAAACGCAACAGGTTTAGATCGCCAACCGCCATACTCCAATATTTTTTATATGCATGTAAGAGCATCTCCAATGTTTGTTGTAAAACATCTCTTATACCCATTAAACTACTTTTTAGGGCAACAGAGGCCAAAATCGGTCTCTAGTGGATGCCCCAAATCTTTTGTGTCCTAACTTTTTTGGGCATAACCTAAAAACTAACCCTCATGTTGTATATTTGGGGCACACAAGCATCTGTAGCAAAACGTCAACGGTCACACGGAACCTTCACCCCGCTTTCTATCGCCGCCCATCCGTGTCCCCCAACCACCATCAGCCACCAAAATAACTACTCCACCATCGCCGCACGCCTCCCATCTTCCTCCGCCCCTTGCCACCGCTAGCCATGGATGTCGCTGCCCACACTGGTCTGAATTAGGCATTTGCCGTGGTGAGAATCTGAAGCACGACAACACGTTCCCTCATCGATTCGGCCTCCCCGCTGGCCCCTCCGTACACTAGTGGGTTGCAGAGCCGCTGAAGGCCATCTCCTCTTCCCGATGCAGCCACCGCCTACGCCGCACCCGTAAGGTGTTTGGTTTTTTGTGTGAAGGTGAGTTATGTTGTTGTTGTGTTGGTTCATGTGTTGGAGATATGCCCAAGAGACAATAATAAAATGGTTATTATAATATATCTTTGAGTTTATGATAATGTTTACATACCATGCTATAATTGTATTAACCGAAACATTGATACATGTGTGTTATGTGAACAACAAGGAGTCCCTAGTAAGCCTCTTGTATAACTAGCTTGTTGATTAATAGATGATCATCGTTTCATGATCATGAACATTGGATGTTATTAATAACAAGGTTATGTCATTATGTGAATAATATAATGGACACACCCAATTAAGCGTAGCATAAGATCACATCATTAAGTTATTTGCTATAAGCTTTCGATACATAGTTACCTAGTCCTTTCGACCATGAGATCATGTAAATCACTTATACCGAAAGGGTACTTTGATTACATCAAACGCCACTGCGTAAATGGGTGGTTATAAAGGTGGGATTAAGTATCCGGAAAGTATGAGTTGAGGCATATGGATCAACAATGGGATTTGTCCATCCCGATGACTGGATAGATATACTCCGGGCCCTCTCGGTGGAATGTCGTCTAATTAGCTTGCAAGCATATGAATGGTTCATAAGAGACCACATACCACGGTACGAGTAAAGAGTACTTGTCAGGAGACGAGGTTGAACAAGGTATAGAGATACCGATGATCAAACCTCGGACAAGTAAAATATCGCGTGACAAAGGGAATCGAGTATCGTATGTGAATGGTTCAATCGATCACTAAGTTATCGTTGAATATGTGGGAGACATTATGGATCTCCAGATCCCGCTATTGGTTATTGGTTGGAGATAAGTCTCAACCATGTCTGCATAGTTCACCCGTAGGGTGACACACTTAAAGTTTGATGTCGTTTAAGTAGATATCGAATATGGAATGGAGTTCAAAGTTTTGTTCGGAGTCTCGGATGGGATCCAGGACATCACGAGGAGGTACGAAATGGTCCGGAGAATAAGATTCATATATAGGAAGTCATATTCCAAGTTTGGAAATGATCCAGTGCATTTATGGCAGGTTCTAGAAGGTTCTAGAAAAGTCCAGAAGAAATCACCATGGAAAGTGGAGTCCCGAGGACTCACCTGCATGGCCAGCCAAACCCTAAGGGGTGGAGTCCTGGTGGACTCCACCATAGGTGGCCGGCCACCCCACCTAAAGGAAAGGTGGGAGTCCCACCTTGGGTAGGACTCCCCCTTGAGTAGGTTTCCCACCTATGGGAGGTTTTGTTGTTGGGGTCTTATTCGAAGACTTGGACTACAACTCTTGGGGATTTCCACCTATATAATGAGGAGGAGAGGGAGGTGCAGCCACTCTTGGCCGCACCACCTAGGGCTGCCCATGGCCGGCGCCCTAGCCACCCCCTCTCCCCAAACCCTAGCCTCTCCTCCTCCACATAATACTCCCGCAGCGCATAGGCGAAGCCCTGCCGGAGTTCTCCACCATCACCGCCACCACGCCGTCGTGCTGCCGGGATTCCGAGGAGGATCTACTACTTCGGCTGCCCGCTGGAACGGGGAGAAGGACGTCGTCATCAACACCGAACGTGTGACCGAGTACGGAGGTGCTGCCCGATTGTGGCACCGTCAAGATCTTCTACGCGCTTTGAAAGCGGCAAGTGATCATCTTCCGCAACAACGAGATCTAATCTCGTAGGCTTTGGAAATCTTCAAGGGTTAGTCTCGTTCATCCCCTCGTTGCTACCATCTTCTAGATTGCATCTTGGCTTGGATTGCGTTCTCGCGGTAGGAAATTTTTTGTTTTCTATGCTACGAATCCCATCAGTGGTATCATAGCCGTGTCTATGCATAGATTGGTTGCACGAGTAGAACACAATTGTTTTGTGGGCGTTGATGCTTTGTTGTCTTTAGTTCGAGTACTTTGCATCTTTGTGGCATGGTGGGATGAAGCGGCTCGGGCTAACTTTACATGACCGCGTTCATGAGACTTGCTCCACGTTCGACATGCAACTTGTATTGCATAAGTGGCTTTGCGGGTGTCTCGTCTCTCCCACCATAGTGAAGATTGAATTTACTCTTTCTATTGACAACACTAGTATCACCGTTGTGGTTCATGTTCGTAGGTAGATTGGATCTTACTCGAAAACCCTAAACCACGTAAAATATGCAAATCAAATTAGAGACGTCTAACTTGTTTTTGCAGGGTTTGGTGATGTGATATGGCCATGATGTGATGATGAATATGTATGAGATGATCATTATTGTATTGTGGCAACCGGCAGGAGCCTTATGGTTGTCTTTAAATTTCATGTTGAGTAGTATTTCAAAGTAGTTGTAATAGTTGCTACATGAGGTGAACAACCATGAAGACGGCGCCATGGACCTTGACGCTACGCCGACGATGATGGAGATCATGCCCGTTGATGATGGAGATCATGTCCGTGCTTTGGAGATGAAGATCAAAGGCGCAAAGACTAAAGGGCCATATCATATCACATATGAATTGCATGTGATGTTAATCCTTTATGCATCTTATTTTGCTTAGAACGCGACGGTAGCATTATAAGATGATCCCTCACATTAATATCAAGATAATAAAGTGTTCTCCCTCGTATGCACCGTTGACAAAGTTCGTCGTTTCGAAGCATCTCGTGATGATCGGATGTGATAGATTCAACGTTCATATACAACGGGTGTAAGCCATGTTGCACACGCGGAATACTTGGGTTTGCTTGACGAGCCTAGCATGTACGGACATGGCCTCGGGACAACGGAAACCGAAAGGTTGAACACGAGTCATATGGATGATATGATCAACATGTTGATGTTCACCATTGAAGCTACATCATCTCACGTGATGATCGGTTTTGGTGTAGTGGATGTGGATCGTGTACCACTTAACAACTATGAGGGATGTTGTATTAAGTGGGAGTTCATTAGTAATTAGATTAAAACATGAACTAATTATCATAAACATAGTCTGAGTAGTATTTTGAATTAATTTTATAGTATTGGCATCCGTATTCTACCATGCGCTAGTCTTGTTATTGAGATAGAAATACTGTTAAAATCTGACAATAAACTTTATGGACTGGTACCGTATTGTTAAAGAATCAAGAAATGATTAAGTCTTATTGCAAACTTTTAGCAAACCTCACATTGTTGATTCAAAGAACTATGGTTTCAATTAGTACCTAAAGTCATCTTGTCTCCGTGAAACTTGAAGTTCAAATCTGTTTGAAAAGTAAGGAGCTGAAAATTTAGTTTTCAGAAATAATCAAGGTATGAGATATATGTGATATCTAAGACCTTATTGCAAGGTGATAGAATATAATTTGGTGAGACTACATAAACTCATAAGTTTTATGGGAATGTACGAAGGTTGAAGACGCAAGGCGTCTCAATCCTCCAACTATTGGGGCACTAACGATATTCGCATATCCATGAAGTGATCGTCCTTAGTATGCACCGTTGCTAAGACTCGTCGTTTCGAATACTGAGGTATAGATTCTACGTGTGCATACAACGGGATCAAGCTAGATTTGCACATGTGAATACTGAGGTTAAACTTTACGAGCCTAGCATGTACAGACATGGTCTTGGAAAGTCATCATGAAATGATGGATAAAATTATGAGTGAAATTGTTCATCATATTACAAAGTTACTAATAGTGAAATCTGAAACATTTGTCATATGATGATCAACTTCAAAGTAAGAACCTCAAGGTTATTGGTATTTGACCAACAAACCTAGAAGTTATTGAAGGTGAAGTGTTTTCTGAGAATGAGGAAAGCTAAAAGAGAAACTGCAAAAGATATTTTGGCAGAAAGAAAGAAAAGACTAGAAAGTCTAGCTCAGGTGTATATAAATGATATACATGTTATGGATGTATTCGTTGTTTGGTCACATAATGAAATTCTTGGGTATTTGTACCAGGTTGGTTGGTATGAGATGTCATACAATAAAACGCAATACAAGAATACGATAGCCTAAGTGACTAATAAGGAATATGGTAATAATGCACGTCTGGAACATAATAAAGTATTATCATGTTTGTCGTTGGCATTCTACCTAGCCCTTAGAATTTATAATAAAGAACTTAATAATTGTTATTTTGCTCTGGTCAAATGAAAACAATGAGTTGTTCAAATTATGACATTACTCCATGTACGATGGATAAGTTATTATAAATCTTAATGGTGAAATACACA
Source organism: Lolium rigidum (assembly GCF_022539505.1). NCBI lineage: Eukaryota > Viridiplantae > Streptophyta > Magnoliopsida > Poales > Poaceae > Lolium > Lolium rigidum. The sequence goes on along the minus strand of NC_061510.1, from coordinate 57,339,307 downwards.
TACATAAACACTAACGCTAAAATGCCATAAGGCAAATGATTTGAATTCCACTTATCTGTGGAACCGCCATTTAGGTCATGTTAGAAAGGAGCGCATGAAGGAACTCCATGCAAATGGATTTTTAGAGTCATTTGATTTTTGAATCGTTTGGCGCTTGCAAATCTTTCCTAAAAGAGAATGACTAAAATACCGTTCATAGGCCAAGAGCAGAACGGGCAACTAACTTAGTGAAAACATACATGATGATGTATGTGGTTCACTCGGACATAGTTGCGTGCGGGAGATTCTTCTACTTCATGAAAACTTCAAACAATGAATTGAGTATATATATGTGGATATATTCGATAAGGAAGAAGTTTGAAACATTTGAATAGATTCAAATAAATTTCAGCATGAAGTGGAAATCATCGTAATAGAAAAGTCAAATATCTATGATTGGATCATAGTGGAAATATTTGAATTACTAGTTTTAGCGAACATCTAAGAGAGTTATGAAATTGTTCTACAACTCACATTTCTTGGAGTATCATAGTGATGATGTAGTATCCGAGAGATGTATCCAAACCTTGTTGGGTTAATGATGAGATAAAAATTAAATGATGCCATTATATTTTTGTGGATTATGCTTTAGAGACTACCGCTTTTACACTAAATAGAGCATCATCATGATCCGTTGAAATGACACCATACGAGTTATGGCATGGGTATAAACCCTAATAGTCCTTTCTTTAAATTTTGGTCTAAGAGTTTACAACCAAAATCGGATGAATGTCTTTGTTGGTTATCCCAAAGTATTGATTGGGAATTCTTTTCACTATGGATACAAAGACAAAAAGTGTTTGTCGATGTTTCTTATTTATTTCCAAGAAATTATTTCTAGCGAAGTATTAGAATGGGAGGACAATAGAATTTGATAAGGTTTATGAACCTGAGCATAATGATCAGAGTAGCGCAAAGATCGTGAATTGGTTCCGGAAGCGGCCACGACGATCATGGCTCCCATGACTACAAAGTGTTTTAGCCATGGAGATCGAAGTACATATTGAACCTTGTAGGTATGGTTTACTTTGTGATCAAATAAATGATTTGTGGACAAAGGATTGATTTTGAATAATGATAAACCAACTACAAACAAAGAAGTTATGATGGGCCCTGACTCCGTTAAAATGGCTATACTCCATGAAATTCAAGATAGATGAATACTTTTTTGAAAGAAAATTGATCTATGAAATTGATGGACTTGGATGTAATATCCTTGAAGAAGCTCGACTTGTCGAAAAGTTGTTTACGACAAAGTTCAAAGAGTTGACTACGATAAGATTAGATCTTCCGTAGCAATGCTTATAGTCTATGTGGATTATTCTAGTAATCACTACATATTTCTTTTATAAGATATGCTAGTAGGATGGCAAAATACATTACTTAACAGAAGTGTGTATTAAAGGTGTATACAAGATACAACCAAGAGTTTTGCTAGTCCATGGAATACTAGATAGGTATACGAACTTCAATTGGATGAAGTAAGTATCACGGAGTAGGAATCTTCACCGGATGAAATAGTCAAAGAGTTTTTGATTTCATCAGAAACGATGAAGATGCTTGCATTTGCAAGAAATTAAGTGGGAGCGCTGAGACATATTTATAATACTTATGTAGATGACATATAGTTGGTTATAAATGATACAATTATATACTTGATTAAAAGGTTTCATTGAGAAATTAACTTCAATGAAAGGATATGGACTGAGATCTATGAAGATAGATTGAAACACATAATAAGTTTAAGTCAAAGTACATAGAATGGATATTGAAGTAGTTCAATATAGAAATATTAAGAAAATGTTCTTGTTATGTGAAGGTTTAACAAGACTTGAGTGTATCTGACACTCAATGAGTAAAAACACATGAGTGATTTTAGATCACGAATAATATGTACAAAATCAGATGTCCTGTGCTCTAAAATGTTATGAGCATGTACCAGAATGATTCATGTGATGATCATTGAAAACAAGTAAGAATATTCTTGAGTACTTAAGAAGAACCAAGGATATATAAAGTTTTGTATGGAGAAATGACAAACAAATCGCTGTAAGATGTTGCACCGATATTGGTTTTTTCACATATAAAAATTTCAATCTCAAATTAGGCTAAGTGTTGTTTTTAAAAGGTAGCACAATGAGCTAGAAGTTGTCTATGCTAGATTTAGATGAATTCTAAATATTGTGACGGATTCTACAAATGAAGGCAGAGTATGTCATTGTTTTGAAAATGACTGAGGATGTTAAGTCAAGAGGTTCTTTGAGAACTTGGTGTAGTTCCGATAGTGTCAGAACTTTGAAGCTATATTGTGTATGACAATATTAGTGACATATTTCAGACCACGGAATTAAGGTTCCACCGTAAGACCAAACATATTTAATGCCGACTCATTTGGAAAATGAGTGATGCGTTGAGACGCAAATGAATTGCAAAATACATACGTTTCGAGCATGTCGATCCGTTGACTAAAACTTCTCCCGTGAGCGAAACATGATAAAGCACCTGAAGGCCAAGGTGTTATATCTTTACAAATGTAAACTAGATTATTGACTCTAGTGCAAGTGGGAGATCTGTTGGAGATATGCCCAAGAGGCAATAATAAAATGGTTATTATAATATATCTTTGAGTTTATGATAATGTTTACATACCATGCTATAATTGTATTAACCGAAACATTGATACATGTGTGTTATGTGAACAACAAGGAGTCCCTAGTAAGCCTCTTGTATAACTAGCTTGTTGATTAATAGATGATCATCGTTTCATGATCATGAACATTGGATGTTATTAATAACAAGGTTATGTCATTATGTGAATGATATAATGGACACACCCAATGAAGCATAGCATAAGATCACGTCATTAAGTTATTTCCTATAAGCTTTTGATACATAGTTACCTAGTCCTTTCGACCATGAGATCATGTAAATCACTTATACCGGAAGGGTACTTTGATTACATCAAACGCCACTGCGTAAATGGGTGGTTATAAAGGTGGGATTAAGTATCCGGAAAGTATGAGTTGGGGCATATGGATCAACAGTGGGATTTGTCCATCCCGATGATGGATAGATATACTCTGGGCCCTCTCGGTGGAATGTCATCTAATTAGCTTGCAAGCATATGAATGGTTCATAAGAGACCACATACCATGGTACGAGTAAAGAGTACTTGTCAGGAGACGAGGTTGAACAAGGTATAGAGATACCGATGATCAAACCTCGGACAAGTAAAATATCGTGTGACAAAGGGAATCGGTATCGTATGTGAATGGTTCAATCGATCACTAAGTTATCGTTGAATATGTGGGAGCCATTATGGATCTCCAGATCCCGCTATTGGTTATTGGTTGGAGATAAGTCTCAACCATGTCTGCATAGTTCGCGAACCGTAGGGTGACACACTTAAAGTTTGATGTCGTTTAAGTAGATATGGAATATGGAATGGAGTTCGAAGTTTTGTTCGGAGTCTCGGATGGGATCCAGGACATCACGAGGAGGTCCGGAATGGTCTGGAGAATAAGATTCATATATAGGAAGTCATATTCCAAGTTTGGAAATGATCCGGTGCATTTATGGCAGGTTGTAGAAGGTTCTAGAAAAGTCCGGAAGAAATCACCATGGAAAGTGGAGTCATGGCCAGCCAAACCCTAAGGGGTGGAGTCCCAGGTGGACTCCACCATAGGTGGCCGGCCACCCCACCTAAAGGAAAGGTGGGAGTCCCACCTTGGGTAGGACTCCCCCCTTGAGTAGGTTTCCCACCTATGGGAGGTTTTGTTGTTGGGGTCTTATTCGAAGACTTGGACTACAACTCTTGGGGATTTCCACCTATATAATGAGGAGGAGAGGGAGGGGCAGCCACTCTTGGCCGCACCACCTAGGGCTGCCCATGGCCGGCGCCCTAGCCACCCCCTCTCCCAAAACCCTAGCCTCTCCTCCTCCACATAATACTCCCGCAGCGCATAGGCGAAGCCCTGCCGGAGTTCTCCACCATCACCGCCACCACGCCGTCGTGCTGCCAGGATTCCGAGGAGGATCTACTACTTCCGCTGCCCACTGGAACGGGGAGAAGTACATCGTCATCAACACCGAACGTGTGATCGAGTACGGAGGTGCTGCCCGATTGTGGCACCGTCAAGATCTTCTACGCGCTTTTGAAAGCGACAAGTGATCATCTTCTGCAACAACGAGATCTAATCTCGTAGGCTTTGGAAATATTCAAGGGTTAGTCTCGTTCATCCCCTCGTTGCTACCATCTTCTAGATTGCATCTTGGCTTGGATTGCGTTCTCGCGGTAGGAAATTTTTTGTTTTCTATGCTACGAATCCCATCATCATGGCCCCTCCATCTATCCGGTTCTTTTGTGTCTTGTGAACGTGATAGATATTTTCTAAACAAGACATATCAACCAACACCACACTGAAAGGAAGATCCAGAAGACATATTTCTCATCAGGTTTAAGGGTATCTCTAGCAGCCCGACGCAAACAGACCAAAAGCGTATGTTTGCGTTCGTAGGGTCCAAAAATGGGTCTGCCTCCAAGCAAGCGGCCCGACGCAAATTGACCGGCGTGTCTGCACCGACACACCGAGTGTCTGCATTCTCCGAACTCGGGTCCGCCTAGTGGTGAGCGCGAGGCCTGAATCGGTGCCCTCCCTACGCAGCCGCTTCGCTGACACGCTTTGGTGGTGGCCGGGCTTTGATACGTCTCAAACGTATCTATAATTTCTTATGTTCCATGCTAGTTTTATGACAATACTCACATGTTTTATATACACTTTATATCATTTATATGCATTTTTCGGCACTAACCTATTAACAAGATGCCGAAGCGCCGGCTCTCGTTTTTCGCTATTTTTGGTTTCAGAAATCCTACACAGGAAATATTCTCGGAATTGGACGAAACAAAATCCCACGGTCTTATTTTGCACGGAGCCTTCCAGAAGTCCGAAGGGGAGACAAAGAGGGGACGCGAGGCGCCCACACCCTAGGGCAGCGCGGCCAGGAAGGGGCCCGCGCCGGCCTGTGGGGTGGGGCCCTCGTGCCTCTCCCGACTCTGCCCTTCTGCCTATTTAGTCCCTCCGTCGCGAAAACCCTATTACCGAGAGCCACGATACGAGAAAATTTCCAGAGACGCCGCCGCCGCCGCCGCCAATCCCATCTTGGGGGATTCAGGAGATCGCCTCCGGCACCCTGCCGGAGAGGGGAATCATCACCCGGAGGACTCTACATCACCATGATCGCCTCCGGACTGATGTGTGAGTAGTTCATCCTTGGACTATGGGTCCATAGCAGTAGCTAGATGGTTGTCTTCTCCTCTTGTGCTATCATGTTAGATCTTGTGAGCTGCCTATCATGATCAAGATCATCTAGTTGTAATGCTACATGTTGTGTTTGTTGGGATCCGATGAATATGGAATACTATGTCAAGTTGATTATTGATCTATCATATATGTGTTGTTTATGATCTTGCATGCTCTCCGTTGCTAGTAGAGGCTCTGGCCAAGTTGATACTTGTGACTCAAAGAGGGAGTATTTATGCTCGATAGTGGGTTCATGCCTCCATTGAATGCAGGACGATGATGAAAAGTTCAAAGGTTGTGGATGTGCTCGTTGCCACTAGGGATAAAACATCAATGCTTTGTCTAAGGATATTTGTGTTGATTACATTACGCACCATACTTAATGCAATTGTCTGTTGTTTGCAACTTAATACTGGAAGGGGTGCGGATGCTAACCCGAAGGTGGACTTTTTAGGTATAGATGCATGCTGGATAGCGGTCTATGTTATTTGTCGTAATGCCCTAAGTAAATCTCATATTAGTATCATGATATGTATGTGCATTGTTATGCCATCTCTATTTGTCAATTGCCCAACTGTAATTTGTTCACCCAACATGCTATTTCTTATTGGAGAGACACCACTAGTGAACTGTGAACCCCGGTCCATTCTTTTACATCTGAATACAATCTACTGCGATCATTGTTCTCTACTGTTCTTTGTAAACAAACATCATTCTCCACACCATACGTTTAATCCTTTGTTTACAGCAAGCCGGTGAGATTGACAACCTCACTGTTAAGTTGGGGCAAATTATTTTGATTGTGTTGTGCAGGTTCCACGTTGGCGCCGGAATCCCTGTTGTTGCGCCGCACTACACTCCTCCGCCAACAAACTTCACGTGGCCTTCATCTCCTACTGGTTCGATAACTTTGGTTTCTTACTGAGGGAAAACTTGTTGTTGTACGCATCACACCATCCTCTTGGGGTTCCCAACGGACGTGTGCTTCACACGTCATCAAGCTCTTTTTCTGGCACCGTTGCCGGGGAACGTGAAGGAAAATTACACCACAGAGATTTCTAACTCCCACGTCAACTACGCACCAGCAGCTCTCGCCATTGCCGGAGAGATCAAGACACGCTGCAAGGGGAGTCTCCCACATCCAATCTCTTTACTTTGTTATTGTCTTGCTTTATTTTATTTTATTTTCTGCTTTGTTTGTTTTCTTTATATCAAAAATACAAAAAAAATTAGTTACTTGCTTTACTTTATTTACTGTCTTGTTTGCGTTCTTTATATCAAAAACACAAAAAAAATTAGTTACTTGTTTTACTTTATTTTATTTAGTTTGCTTTACTTATTTTTACTACTGCTAAAATGGGTACACTTGAGAACACTAAGTTGTGTGACTTCACTAGCACAAATAATAATGATTTCCTATGCACACCTATTGCTCCACCTGCTACTACAGCAGAATTTTATGAAATTAAACCTGCTTTACTAAATCTTGTTATGAGAGAGCAATTTTCTGGTGTTAGTTCTGATGATGCTGCTGCCCATCTTAATAATTTTGTTGAACTTTGTGAAATGCAAAAGTATAAGGATGTAGATGGTGACATTATAAAATTGAAATTGTTTCATTTCTCCCTAAGAGGAAGAGCTAAAGATTGGCTGCTATCTTTGCCTAAAAATAGTATTGATTCGTGGACTAAATGTAAGGATGCTTTCATTGGTAGATATTATTCTCCTGCTAAAATTATATCTTTGAGAAGTAGCATAATGAATTTTAAGCAATTGGATAATGAGCATGTAGCCCAAGCATGGGAAAGAATGAAATCTTTAGTAAAGAATTGCCCTACCCATGGACTAACTACTTGGATGATCATCCAAACCTTTTATGCAGGACTGAATTTTTCTTCGAGAAACCTATTGGATTCAGCTGCTGGAGGTACTTTTATGTCCATCACTTTGGGTGCCGCAACAAATCTTCTTGACAATATGATGATCAACTACTCTTAATGGCACACTGAAAGGACTCCACAAGGTAAGAAGGTAAATTTTGTTGAAGAAACCTCCTCCTTGAGTGAAAAGATTGATATTATTATGTCTATGCTTGTTAATGGTAGATCTAATGTTGATCCTAATAATGTTTCTTTAGCTTCATTGGTTGCTCAAGAAGAGCATGTTGATGTGAACTTCATTAAAAACAATAATTTCAACAACAATGCTTATAGGAATAATTCTGGTAACAACTATAGGCCATATCCTTCTAATAATGGTAATGGTTATGGTAATTCTTATGGTAATTCTTACAACAATAATAGGAGTGTACCCTCTGGTCTTGAAGCCATGCTTAAAGAATTTATTAGTACACAAACTGCTTTTAATAAATCTGTTGAACAAAAGCTTGGTAAAATTGATGTTCTTGCTTCTAAGGTTGATAGTCTTGCTGCTGATGTTGATCTTTTAAAATTGAAAGTTATGCCTAATGAATATAAAAATATTAAGTCATTTGCTACAGCAAACGCAATCCAAGTTTTCGAATTAGTGAAAATATTAGATTGATGGCTGAATTGCATGCTAGGTGGGAAAGAGAAGAAAAACTTGTTAACGAGAATAATGTACCTAAAGTTTGGACTATTACCACCACTAGTAATGTTGATGCTTCACATGTTGCTAAACCTCCTACTATCAATGGTAAAATAATTGGTGTTAGCAATGTTTCTACTCCTAATGCAAAGCGTGCAAAACTGCCTAAAACTGCTAAAACTGCTGAAACTGTTTGTGATAAAACTGCTGAAATTTTTCAGAATATTGGGGAAAATGATCCCATTGCTTTAGATCATAATGGTTTAGATTTTGATGATTGTCATATCTCTGAAGTTATTAAGTTCTTACAAAAACTTTCTAGAAGTCCTAATTCTAGTGCTATAAATTTGGCCTTTACAGAACATATTACAAATGCTCTCATAAAAGCTAGAGAAGAGAAATTAAAACTTGAAACTTCTATTCCTAGGAAGTATTTCTGTTATGCCTAAGAAACTCTATGATATGCTTGACTTGCCACCATTGAAATATTGTTATTTGGATGTTAATCTTGCTGATAATTCTATAAAGAAACCTTTGGGGAGGATTGACAATGTTCACATTACGGTTAACAATAACCTTGTCCCCGTTGATTTTGTTGTCTTGGATATTGAATGCAATGCATCTTGTCCTATTATTTTGGGAAGACCTTTTCTTCGAATTGTTGGTGCTATTATTGATATGAAGGAAGGGAATATTAAGTATCAATTCCCTCTTAAGAAAGGTATGGAACACTTCCCTAGAAAGAGAATGAAGTTAACTTTTGATTCTATTATTAGAACAAATTATGATGTTGATGCTTCATCTCTTGATAATACTTGATTTACACTTTCTGCGCCTAGCTGAAAGGCGTTAAAAAAAAGCGCTTATGTGAGACAACCCATTATTTTACTACATCAATTTTTGTTTTATATTTGAGTCTTGGAAGTTGTTACTACTGTAGCAACCTCTCCTTATCTTTATTTTATTGCATTGTTGTGCCAAGTAAAGTCTTTGATGGTAAGGTTGATACTAGATTTGGATTTCTGCGCAGAAACAGATTTCTTGCTGTCACGAATTTGAGTAGATCTCTCTGTAGGTACCTCAGAAAAATCTGCGAAAAATCATGAGTAATCCTCAGATATGTACGCAACTTTCATTCAATTTGGGATTCTTCATCTGAGCATGTTAAGTGCCTCTAAAAAATTCGTCTTTACGGACTGTTCTGTTTTGATAGATTCTGCCTTTTATTTCACATTGCCTCTTTTGCTATGTTGAATGGATTTCTTTGTTCCATTAACTTTTAGTAGCTTTGGGAAATGTCTAGAAGTGTTAAGAATGATTGTGTTACCTCTGAACATGTGAATTTTTGATTATGCACTAACCCTCTAATGAGTTTGTTTTGAGTTTGGTGTGGAGGAAGTTTTCAAGGATCAAGAGAGGAGGATGATACAATATGATCAAGAAGAGTGAAAAGTCTAAGCTTGGGGATGCCCCCGTGGTTCATCCCTGCATAATTCAAGAAGACTCAAGCATCTAAGCTTGGGGATGCCCAAGGCATCCCCTTCTTCATCGACAACTTATCAGGTCACCTCTAGTGAAACTATATTTTTATTCTGTCACATCTTATGTGCTTTACTTGGAGCGCCTGTATGTTTTTATTTTTGTTTTTGTTTGAATAAAATCGGATCCTAGCATTCCTTGTGTGGGAGAGAGACACGCTCCGCTGTTTCATATGAACACTGGTGTTCTTAGCTTTACTTTTAATGTTCATGGCGAAGGTTGAAACTGCTTCGTTCATTGCTATTTGGTTGGAAACAGAAAATGCTTCATGTGGTAATTGGTATATGGTCTTGAATAATTTGATACTTGGCAATTGTTTTGCTCAAATAGATCATGTTTAAGCTCTTGCATCATGTAGATTGCACCTATTAGTGGAGAATTACTGTAGAGCTTGTTGAAATTTGGTTTGCATGATTGGTCTCTCTAAAAGTCTAGATATTTTCTGGTAAAGTGTTTGAACAACAAGGAAGACAGTGTAGAGTCTTATAATGCTTGCAATATGTTCTTATGCAAGTTTTGCTGTACCGGTTCATACTTGTGTTTGCTTCAAACAACCTTGCTAGCCAAAGCCTTGTACTAAGAGGGAATACTTCTCGTGCATCCAAAACCTTGAGCCAAAACCTACGCCATTTGTGTCCACCATACCTACCTACTATGTGGTATTTCTCTGCCATTCCAAAGTAAATTGCTTGCGTGCTACCTTTAAAACTTCATTCCTTGTCTTTGCAATATATAGCTCATGGGAAAATAGCCTAAAAAGCTATTGTGGTAAAGAATATGTCGCTTATGTATCTTATTTCTTATAAGTTGCTTGTTGAGCGGTAACCATGTTTCTGGGGACGCCATCAACTATTACACCTTTGTTGAATATCATGTGAGTTGCTATGCATGTTCGTCTTGTCTGAAGTAAGGGTGATTTATCATGATTAAATGGTTTGAGTATGCATATTGCTAGAGAAGAACTTTGGGCCGCCAACCAAAGCCATGTATCATGGTGGAAGTTTCAGTTTGGACATTAATCCTCAATCTCTTATGAGAATACTATCTGTTGTTGAATGCTTATGCATTAAAGAGGAGTCCATTATCTGTTTTCTATGTTGTCCCTGTATGGATGTCCTCAAGTTGAGATCTATCAAAAACGAGAAATCAAATGCGATCTATCTCCTTGGACCTTTGTACAGGCGGCATAGAGGTACCCCTTTGTGACACTTGGTTGAAACATATGTAATGCAATGATAATCCATGGAAATCCAAGCTAATTAGGACAAGGTGCGAGCACTATTGGTATTCGATGCATGAGGCTTGCAACTTATAGGATGTCTTATGCATAACACATATGAATCATTACTACCGTTGACAAAATTGTTTCTATGTTTTCAAAATAAAAGCTCTAGCACAAAAAATAGTAATCCATGCTTCCCTCTGTGAAGGGCCTTTCTTTTACTTTATGTTGAGTCAGTCTACCTACTTCTTTCTACCTTAGAAGCAAACACTTGTGTCAACTGTGTGCATTGATTCCTACATACTTGCTTATTTGCATTCATCATATTACTTTGTGTTGACAATTATCCATGAGATATACATGTTGAAGTTGAAAGCAACTGCTGAAACTTATATCTTCCTTTGTATTGCTTCAAATTCTTCTACTAAGAATTTATTGATTTATGAGTTAACTCCTATGCAAGTATTATTGATGCTTGTCTTGAAAGTACTATTCATGAAAAGTCTTTGTTATATGCTTCAGTTGTTTAGTCATTGTCTTTACCATTGCTTCGAATCACATCATTCATCTCATATGCTTTACAATAGTATTGATCAAGATTATGATATCAGCATGTCACTTCAGAAATTATCCGTGTTATCGTTTACCTACTCCAGGGCGAGTAGGAACTAAGATTGGGGATGCTTGATACGTCTCAAACGTATCTATAATTTCTTATGTTCCATGCTAGTTTTATGACAATACTCACATGTTTTATATACACTTTATATCATTTATACGCATTTTCCGGCACTAACCTATTAACAAGATGCCGAAGCGCCAGTTCTCGTTTTCTGCTGTTTTTGGTTTCAGAAATCCTACACAGGAAATATTCTCGGAATTGGACGAAACAAAAGCCCACGGTCTTATTTTGCACGGAGCCTTCCAGAAGTCCGAAGGGGAGACGAAGAGGGGACGCGAGGCGCCCACACCCTAGGGCGGCGCGGCCAGGAAGGGGCCCGCGCCGGCCTGTGGGGTGGGGCCCTCGTGCCTCTGCCGACTCTGCCCTTCCGCCTATTTATTCCCTCCGTCGCGAAAACCCTATTACCGAGAGCCACAATACGAGAAAAGTTTCAGAGACGCCGCCGCCGCCAATCCCATCTCGGGGGATTCAGGAGATCGCCTCTGGCACCCTGCAGGAGAGGGGAATCATCACCCGGAGGACTCTACATCACCATGATCGCCTCCGGACTGATGTGTGAGTAGTTCATCCTTGGACTATGGGTCCATAGCAGTAGCTAGATGGTTGTCTTCTCCTCTTGTGCTATCATGTTAGATCTTGTGAGCTGCCTATCATGATCAAGATAATCTAGTTGTAATGCTACATGTTGTGTTTGTTGGGATCCGATGAATATGGAATACTATGTCAAGTTGATTATTAATCTATCATATATGTGTTGTTTATGATCTTGCATGCTCTCCGTTGCTAGTAGAGGCTCTGGCCAAGTTGATACTTGTGACTCCAAGAGGGAGTATTTATGCTCGATAGTGGGTTCATGCCTCCATTGAATCTGGGACAAGTGACGGAAAGTTCTAAGGTTGTGGATGTCTTGTTGCCACTAGGGATAAAACATCAATGCTTTGTCTAAGGATATTTGTGTTGATTACATTACGCACCATACTTAATGCAATTGTTTGTTGTTTGCAACTTAATATTGGAAGGGGTGCGGATGCTAACCCGAAGGTGGACTTTTTAGGCATAGATGCATGCTGGATAGCGATCTATGTTATTTGTCGTAATGCCCTAAGTAAATCTCATATTAGTCATCATGATATGTATGTGCATTGTTATACCCTCTCTATTTGTCAATTGCCCAACTGTAATTTATTCACCCAACATGCTATTTCTTATTGGAGAGACACCACTAGTGAACTCGTGGACCCCGGTCCATTCTTTTACATCTGAATACAATCTACCGCAATCATTGTTCTCTACTTGTTCTTTGCAAACAAACATCATTCTCCACACCATACGTTTAATCCTTTGTTTACGAGCAAGCCGGTGAGATTGACAACCTCACTCGTTAAGTTGGGGCAAAGTATTTTGATTGTGTTGTGCAGGTTCCACGTTGGCGCCGGAATCCCCGGTGTTGCGCCGCACTACACTCCTCCGCCAACAACCTTCACGTGGCCTTCATCTCCTACTGGTTCGATAACCTTGGTTTCTTACTGAGGGAAAACTTGCTGCTGTACGCATCACACCTTCCTCTTGGGGTTCCCAACGGACGTGTGCTTCACGCATTATCAGGCTTCCACGCCGCCATCAATAGAACGCGCCTGGAAAGCAGCACATGCAATCATACAGGCCATGTCCCATCCCATTTTTAAGGGAATAGGCCTCTGCCCTGCCATTGCCGCCAGCTAGCCAAGCTCTCCTCCACCGCCAGCCACTGCTGCGGTGACCCAACATACCACTGCATGGAGTAGTATACAAGTCGTTGATATGATTGCCGTTGATATGATTTTCATGAAGGGACTTCTTCGCACATATCACATCCCTCAGAGTGGTACAACAGAAACATTGCAAGTCATAACACTCCAGATAATATTACAAACATGGTCTTAACAAGTTGGTATTCTCACAGGTCCGATGAGAACACCTTATGATACTAATATAAAATTCTTACAACTCAACATAAAGTTCAAACTGAGCTCAGCAACTTATTTAAGTATGCCACTACGCTGCTCGGCTCTAAGTTGTCTAGGGTAAGACACTACTCCTCCGCCTCATTGTCGTTAGCTCCATAGACTATCCCATAGTCCACGCCTTCCACTCCTCCGGACAGATTAGGTTCCTCGTAGACCAGTTCGTAGCCTCCTTCCGCTGCTCCGTCGTTGGCCTCTCCTTCATTGTCACAGTCTAGCAAGGGTGTCAAAAGAAAGTGAGTACAGAGGTACTCAACAAGTTCAAAAGAGAAAAAGGTGTATGATGCACTAGCTAGGACCATTGATCAGAAAATCTTAGGTCAATGCATGTTTTGCAAACATTTCTTCAAAAGGTTTATTTTATATTGAAAACTATGCCCGCCAGTCTTCACAGGTTGACCAGAACTTCATGGAGTTCCTTTCCTGCCGCGTTCGTAGTTCCCTTCCCGGAACTGGGAGTGACAAGCCACAGTTTATTACACTGTGCACAGGTGCGTTACTTTTCCCATAAGAGAACTTATCCTTGTTGCCAACCGGGCATACTTTCCCGTCCACACTTCCTTGGTGTGAGGCCCGGCATAAGAAGCAAGCCAATCACTGCCTTCTCCGCGACCCCGCAGATCCACCCTTTTGTAAGTCTGTCCTGCCCTTTATCTATGGAGAGCCGACCCAGGCATTTGTTCTCACTTATACCATTAAGGTAGACCGTTCCGAACAATTCATATGCCCTGCCCTATACACCATAGATAGACCGACCCGGACAACCCTTACAATCCATCATAGACTTTTAATAAGTATGCCCTCTCCTATATCTAATGGTAGACTGTTACGGATCATTGTCCTCACCTTTACCAATAGATAAACCGATACATGCAACTCTTATCACTAGTCCGTTGATATGCGAGAGGGAAAAGATACAGCTGACTTCTCCAGAGCCATTATAGATTTCATGGTTAACGCGAAATGTACGGCGCTAGAATCACTAGACGGCATTGGTCATTAGTCCTAAATGATTAGAACCCTTGCAATGGAACCTCCACCATCAACACATACCATGGTTCCATTGCCAGCCACATAGTCATATTCATAATTGGAAAAGTAACATTTTATTTTCAATGCAGGAGTGATAAGTATATAGCTTCGCGAGTAAATTGATAGAACATAATCAAGATGGCATGAGCAAGAGTGAACTTGCCTGGTGACTGCGAGATAGTGTAGTTCGATGCGTTGTATGGAACCTGGACCTCGGGTTCTGTAAAGAAGCATCATTGTCCGGTAAGGACATTGTTATAAAATCCAAATGATGCATGCATGGGTGCATTGTCTTATGTTGAATCCCTTTTCCCAAAGTACATGTTAAATTTGGATGATTAAGATTTAATTTGGAATATTTATGCCTTAGGCAGCAATTTATAATCCTTTTATATTATTTTCTGATAAAAGAAAAGGTTTAGGATTAATAGAATTGGCCTTTGGTAAATATTAACCTCAAATAAAAAGGTTAATAAAAGAGTATTTCTCTTTTTGGGAATATGGAATTATGGAAATGTTAAAGTTATTGGAAATTCTTCTTGATTTTATATATTCAAGAAAATTTCAAATTTCAATTTCCATTTTTAAATTCATATCAAAAAATTCTTAAATTTGAATTCTCTTTGTTTATTGCATTTCACATTTTATTTTGGTTAAGGAATATTTTCTATAAGTTTTCCATATTTTTTCTTGAATTTTTGGAGGTTTATATAATTTGTTTGGAATTTTATAAAATTCAGGGGTTATTTAAAATTGTGAAATTACTTAAATAGCCCTCGCCCATTTAAATTAGCCAATTGGGACCATTTGGGTCAGCCCATTTGGCCGAGCCAAACCCCCTCGGTGGGATCCGACCAGTCAGCCCACCCACTCATCTCTCTCTCGCGTAGCCTAACCCTAGCGCGCAGGCGACTGCGAGGCGATGGCGTCGCCGCCATGGCCGCCGCCATGCTTCGGCCAACTACGGCCGCCCCTGACCTTGCCACCGACATCGCCTGAACCACCATGCGGAGATCTACCGATCTGACCGCACGGTTTCTCCGGATCCTTCCTCCTCCTCCAGATCGCCACCCTGCCAGATCTGGGAGCAAATCGCCTCCGACGATTGGTGGTCTCCGGCGATCTGTAGGCCTCGTCGTCGATGCTGGCGTACTCCTGGGACTTACCTAGCGCGGGTGCTACTTCGGCAGCGCCTGTGTCGTCGTCCCCAGGGTGCTGCGCGGTTTGTGGAGCCCATCGGTGTAACGCCGACGTCCTCCCTGGACTTGCAGTTGCTACGGTTCTTCTTCTTCCTCTTGCCCCCAAGCTTCCTGATGATCCTAGGATCATGCAGGACCTTGCTATTGTTGCTCCTCGCATCGAAGCTTATCAGCTCCATTTTCACTTATTTTGCTTGCCAAGTGTCAATGACACTTGGTACTGGACAGATTCTTCCATTTGCTTCTGTTTTGCAGGTTTCAATGATGAATCAAGAATTTGGAAGGTGACAAGATGAAGATTTTAGTTTAGGAGTAATTCCATTTATGTAATTTTTATTTCCTGTCTTTTATTATTCATCAATTCTTGTAATAATGGATATTGTAATGACAATGTATCTATGTGTTCATATCAATAAAGCTCAAGTTTTGTGTTATGAGCTCTTTGTGGATTTTTGATATTCACTTGTGATTTATTTGTATAAATTTGATATTATTTTGAATAAT
Source organism: Lolium rigidum (assembly GCF_022539505.1). Classification (NCBI taxonomy): domain Eukaryota; kingdom Viridiplantae; phylum Streptophyta; class Magnoliopsida; order Poales; family Poaceae; genus Lolium; species Lolium rigidum. Next base: position 57,323,216 of record NC_061510.1, on the reverse strand, counting down.
CTTTGTATATGTGAGATGTGTGCATGAATTATGAATTCATAATTCACTTATATATTGTTTATCTTATAATTCATTTGTGTTATGAATTCTATTTGAAATTCAATTCAAATCTTCTCCCAAACTCTAAGTTTCAAAAGAAGTCATGTCAAAATTCATCACACTCTCCTTGCCCCAACTCTAATAGCAACGAGAGAGAAACATCGATCCTTCTTAGGTTTTATACAATAAAGCGCAAAAATTTCCCCCGTTTTGCGATGAAGTGCACACCCTTTTCTAGTTCTACCCTTCGTTAGCCCTATGTTCTGGGATATTACAACTGCCCCTCTCCATTTCCCACAGATCATCTAGCGGGACCTCAGTCATGGGGAAGGGGTGGTCGTGATGGAAGCCGATGCATGGCGACAAGGCATGGTCGGCGGCGGCTAAGAAAAAGAACCCGCACATTCGCGTCCAATTCACCATCGAGGTGGCCCACAGCCTATCCTGCGAGTGCACGCCATGCGTCCTTGGGTGGATCGACGTCCACCTCCACAGTACGTGGCTGGCGCTTTAGCCACCGAAGGGTGCCCTTGCCTCCATTGACACGGCAGGGACATGAGCAGCGCCGGGAGATTACCCGACGAAGGGCCCTTCTGCCAGCAGATCTCCTCGTCAACCCGGCATTTGGCTTTGAGTCACCAATGTGGGACTCGTTCGGCCACCTTGAATGGGATTCGAAGCGCCGAGCGGTGTTCCTCGACGACAACATGTACATCTACGCCGCTCTGCTCGCGCCGGTGAAGGAGGAGAAGGGGACGGAATAAGAGGAGGAGCGAGACGACACCGAGAACTACTTCAACTACCTTGTGTATCTCGCGGAAAAGTCCAAGGAGGGCAAGCTGGACAAGATCCCCCTGATGCGAAAGGGTGTGGATAAGGAGAAGGTATGACTATTACGTTATCTACGACAGGGGCGGCGCGTCTTGGAGGCCATACAGGGCCCTAGCCCAGTCTTTTCTCAATGCAAAACACTAACTCTAGCTTAAATAATATAGATATTTGATACTTATTAGCCTAGTTTGCTTCATCTGGCCCAGGCTACAAAGTAACGCTGATTTGGCCCATGCTTTGTTTAGTTTCACGCTCCGCCACTGATCTACGACCCAACGCAAACAGACCAAAATAAACATAAATTGTGTTCGAAATGTATCGGACAGCTGGAGATGCCGTAAGCGTTCCACGGATTTGTAGTTTTTACCGAACACGACCCAGGAGAGGCCTACCAAATTGCTGACCGACAGCGTCAAGAAGTACACACGCAGTAGTCACTTTCGAACAACGAGGCACTTATCGTAGCGCCACAACTTGTACCAGTCCGTATCAACATACTACTCCGTCCATACATGATGCAAAATGACCTTCCTCCTTCCATACAGGATCCAAAATTAAGTGCTACGCGAGCCATCACTTGACAACGAAGAAATGGATCCATGGAACTACCTAAAAATTCTGGCAAAGCCTACTTCTGCTAAGCTCTGAGCACTGGACACGCCGCCCATTACAAGCACGTAGAGATGCTAATGTACTAACTTGTACTCGAACAAGATGTTTAGATTCCAGCAAACTAATCTGGATAACCGAGGCGCCGGCTGGCCGCCCTATTTCTGCTGCTGCCTCTTCCTGCCCGGAATGCACCTTCCCCTCACCATCCCATCCTCCGGTATAGTCCGCTCGTCCGCTGCTTCCGCGCCGATCGCTCCGGCGCCGATCCTGGAACTCCTGAAAATTAAGCACCCAAAAACATCATTACCAGCGTTTATTTTCAGAGCCGAACAGAGTAATATTCTGTCTTGATGAACAGTGACACAGTTGGGCTGCTCGATGAACGGCCCAACAGAGCGGGAGGTGGTCCGAGCATGAGCATTCACAGTGCGCACTGCAATCACGACGCAAAGTTTCCTCCGTTCCACATGACAGCCTAAACATGCTACGGTGGTACAGCACACCGCCAACGAGAATCCATGGAAACAGTACCATCGAGTACGAATGGTACTTCCTCCGGCAATAATGCTCGTGCTATTGTACCGGTCTATGATCCTGGATGAACCGCTGGATCATGCAGCGTGCTTCGGCTTTGTTGGCCAGCGACGACATATATGCATGCATGCATGCAAGCTTTTCTTTTCATTTTCTCAGGACCGAGCAAGGACATGCATGCATGTTGGCCTTTTGACCTGCTGGTGTGACTCCTGTACTGTGATGGCTAGTAGTTGGCTACAGACCAAACTTCGTGGGCTACTACCTCTACATGACATGACCTAGTTATAATCGGTCACACATTTGTTCTGCAAACGACAGACCTAATGTGATCAGAGGTACTCTAACTCGAAGTTTAGACAAAGAAGATAGTACTTGGAACTTGAGGGACAACCGTACAAGCTTAATAAGGGTAAACAGGGAGGAATTGCTGTGATAATGTTAAGACAAAAGAGATCTCCAATGTTAATTACCTCTCCTCGTTGTACGAGTTGGAGCGCTTGAGCGACGAGGCCGGCAGCGGGGTGCCGCGGCCGCCGCTCTCCACGATGCTGCCGCTGAAGTACTCCTTCTCGTCCACCCGCATCTGGCCCAGCCGCCGACTCAGCTCGCCGCCCTCCTCGTCCTCATCCTCCTCCTCCGCGCCGGCGCGGGACGAGAGCCGGCTCACCAGCCCGCAGCTCCGCCTCGGCTCGGCCCGCCCGCCGCCACACTTAGCCGAGCCGGCGGTGGCCGACCCGCACGCGATGAGCTGCAGAAGCATCGACCCGGCCCGGTTCGGCTCGGCCTCCTCCCCCTCGCAGCGGCTCGCCTGCCGAGCCACCGGCGGCTTGTCGGAGGAGGTCGAGGACGGCGGCGAGGTCTCCTCGACCGGCAGCTCCACGGGGTGGCCGCGGCTGGTGCGCACCGACACGGGCTTGTTGTCATGCCGGGCGAGACGGGCCGCGGCGACGCGCCGGTGGTAAGGGTACCCCAGCTGCTCCTCGTCCTCAGGCTCCTCCTCGCCGGCGTCGTCCCGGTACCCGTTTTCCACGTACTGCTTGTGGCTGTGCGCCGGCAACGCCAGCGGCGGCTTCGTCGGCGACCGGTCGGTCACGCGGAGGTGCTGGAACCGGTCCGCTGCAACTGTGGTTTCAGCCAAAAACAAAATTAAGATTTCTAGATCGTCAAGTTGAACAGTTAACACTTAACGGTGTGGATGCTAAATTCAGATGATGCAGTGTGTTACTTTACTAGATACTGCTGCGCATCATTTAGACTTCGTTTCAGACGATACGTGCAATAGCATGATAGACTTGTTACTAGTACTACGTAGTGACTAGTGTGGTGCCACACTGCCACTCCATACTAATGCGCATGCTGCATTAACCTCAGGGAGAAAACAGGACAAGGAATTGAAGCCTTGGGCTGCTGCCTGTTGGCTAATAAAGTCTTCGCGACTTACGATGCGACCGAGTGCAGAAAGGGAACGTGCAAGGTGCAGGAAGTAGCTGTACTTCCTGCCCTCACCAGCTTTGGACCATTCATTTGAAAACGAGTTGACAATGAGAAAGGAGAGAGACATGAAAAGGCGCTCGTTTTCAATCAACAAGACGGCTGGTTTTTTCTAGGAAAAGAAGGAACAAAAAAATCAAGTTGTACTAAAATAAATAAATGAAAATCTTGGTTTACATGCATCATGCAAATCATGTTCATTTCTAATCTCAAGTTCTCTACACAGGTGACAGTTACTGTAAATTACAGCGAGATAATGGCCATTACCAGAAGAACAGCCAGGGAATATCTCGGAGCCCTTGAGGACGTACTCCACGCCGTCCGAAGGGTAGATGACATCGTTGTCCGAGAGGTCGTTCCACACGTAGCCATTCTTGTAGTTCCTACAGATGCAGAACCATGTGTAAGTTGCAGCTTTCATCGTAAAAAAATGTGCAAGTTGCAGCACAGTATTTCCAAAAATACATTGACGAAGACGAGGGGTGTGAACGGCCTGGAAATCGGTAGTACCTCTTGCAAGACCACGAGAAGAGAGCAGGCATCCCCTTCCCCCTCAGCACCGTCAGCTTGTCCATCACATCTTCAGTTCACACCAAGAACAAGGAGAGAACCATCAGTGGGTAGCACATTAGCTTACCAAGCTTTTGTGTGACGGCGACAGTACGAAGATGGTGTACCTTTGAGGCGAAGAGGCTGGTGTGGGTGCTGCGCGAGCTCCATGAAGTGCGGGTGCTCGAGCTGGCCGTTCCGGCAGAGGTAGTAGATGATCTGCACCCGCCGCATGGGCCTCGCCGGCGCCGACCTCGCCGGGGCATACACCGGCCGGCCCCGCTCCGGGCTCGCCTGCTCCGCCGCCATCCTGCCGCTCACATGATGCGGCAGCTTCCTCCCTTCCCCCATCGCCGCCTCCATTTCCCTGGCGAGGCCGGCCGGCGGTGGCTAGCTAGCTCCTCTCACTCCCACTACTCTACTAGCTGGCTGCAAATGCGACTACTGCCGGAGGTAGTACGAGTCAGCAGCTTATATTACTACCGCGCGCTGGCATGGTAGGCGTCGGTCGGGCCCCACGGGTTTTACTAGAGGAGAAAGAGAGGAATGGAGGAGACGAGGAGGGAGAAGAAGGGATTTGAGATCGTCATCATGCCACTATGATCGATCGATGCGTGGGAATGGAACATCCTAGTACCCAAAGCCCATGCTCTGCTCCTCTTTATAACGCACACACAGCAGCTACGAGCACACAGCGTCACACTGTTATGCACGTCACCTCGCGCGCTTTGCGGTGCCTAAAAAAGAGCCCAGCCACTCGTCCGTGTATCTCGCCTTTGTTATTTACTCTCTCGGATGCATGGTTAAAAATTTCTCAAAAAAAAAAAACCTCCCACTTGGCAACATTTTAACTCAACGTTCATAAAAAGATTTTCACCTTTGCCTAAATTTAAATGTATCTAGACGATGTTTTAGTGTTTAGACACATGCAAATTTACACAAATTTAAGATATCTTTTTTGAAAGGAGGGAGTATTATATATTTTTAACAAAGATTTACAAATTAATACATCGAGCAACACAAAATCACGACTGTTGAAGTTTGATGAAAGGGGTGGCCATGATTGCCTTCACACATCATCCAACTTGAGAGGCATCACCATGATGTCCACCGGCCAGCCAGGAGTCACAACCAATCCCATGCACGTGTCGATCATCACTCGTTCGCCACCAAGAATGTGATGCACCATGCAGCCGAGACTCGCCGTCGACGATGCGGCATATGCCACGACGCTCCACCCTGGCCACCTCGCGGGAGCACGTGGAGACCTACGCCCATAGCCGAAGCAATCCACCAGTCAATCCAACCGATATATCACTCCAAAGATGATGCCTCGAAGGGGAGAGAAGCGACGCAGGAACGCTGCCATCATCCGATCCAGAAACTCCAAATCTGATATTTCCCTCGAGCACACTTTTTTTCGACAAAGAGTATATATTAATATCTCAAAGATACCAATTACACTCAGCCTCTGCAACAATGCATTGCCCTATTGGCAATACGGATACACATAACCAAAAAAGAAGAAGAAATATAATAAAAGAAAAGTCTTGTTATAGTGATCACTCCCTTGTAGCAGCATCACTAACACCACCGCCTCCAAGAAAGAAACAATACACAAGCGTCGTTATCGTTCAATCAAAGATCTTAGGTTTTTAACCTGGAGAAAGTCCTCGCTCACAAAACAATATCTTCAACAAGCTCATTGCCAGGGACAACCAATTAAGGCCACACTGAAAGGACACGGATGTCGCCTAGAGGGGGGTGAATAGGCGGTTTAAAACTTTTACGAGATGGGCTTAACAAATGCGGAATAAAACTAGTGTTTACTTTGTCAAGCCCAAAGCCTATATACTATGGTTCACCTATGTGCACCAACAACTTATGCTAAGCAATACAAGCAACTTATGTGATAGCAAGATATATAACTTCAAGCACGATGGCTATCACAAAGTAAAGTGCATAAGTAAGGAGCTCGGGTATAGAGATAACCGAGGCACGCGGGAAACGACGATGTAGCCCGAAGTTCACACTCTTGCGAGTGCTACTCTCCGTTGGAGCGGTGTGGAGGACAAGTCACTCCAAAAGCACGAGGGCCACCGTATTCTCCTCGAGAATTCCCACCAAGAGGGATGTCCTCGAACCACTATGTAACCTTAGGGAGGTTACCGAACCCGCACAAAGCTTGGGGCTATCTCCACAACTTAATTGGAGGATCCCAACAAATTGCCACAAAGGCCTTGCCCTTGAAGAATCTCCACAACTTAATTGGAGTCCCCAAGAACACCACTAAGATGCCACAAAGGCCATGCCCTTGAAGATTCTCCACAACTTAATTGGAGTCCCCAAGAACACCACAAAGATGCCACAAAGGCCTAGAATCCGTCTAGGGTTCCAAGAACCCAAGAGTAACAACTTTCTTGCTTTCACCTCCACGAATCACCGTGGAGAACTCAAACCGATGCACCAAATGCAATGGCAAGAACACCAAAAAGATGCTCAAGTCCTTCTCTCTCAAATTCCAACAAAACTACAAAAGCTATTGGGGGAATAAGGGAGGAAGAACAAATAAGAGGAGGAACACCACATTTCTCCAAGATCTAGATCTAGTGGATTCCCCTCACAAAGAGAGGGATTTGATTGGTAGGAATGTAGATCTAGATCTCCTCTTCTTTTTCCCTCAAAAAGATTCAAGAAGCATAGGAGGAGTAGAGGGAAAGGGAAGCTCTCAAGGTCAACAATGGTGGAGAGCACTTAGGGGAAGAGGTAGCTGCCCAAGGAGGAAGAAGGGGGTTTTAATACCCCCTCCCATCGAAATATGACCGTTTGGGTCAGCTCAGGCCGGATTTTCCGGGCCGGATATTTGCGAAATATCCGGGCCCCGAAAATCGGCTAAGAACATGAGAAAACATGTCCCTGGATGGGGGCCGGACATTTGGCCGGATATTTGGCCGGATTTTCCCAAAAACCGGATTTTTCGGGGGGGGGGGGGGCGGATTATCCGCCCCAAACTTGGGCCGGAATATCCGCCCCCTGAAAACTGACAGAAACATCAAACTGAAACGGGCATAACTTTAGCATCCGGACTCCGATTTTGATGATCTTGGACTTATTTTAAAGCTAGGAACAAGCTCTACATGATCATGCAGGAAACCATCATAGTCCAACAAGGGAGGATAGAAATAAATGATGAAAGGTTTGATCTATCTAAAAAAGACATACCGGTAAAACCTCCAATCTTGAAAATGCAACAAGTTGCCCACGCAAAAACCATTTTTGATGAACTAGAGCTTGTCATGAGAATAATCACAAGCTCTAAAACATAACATGGATAAGATCCAAATAAAACCAAGAAAAATGATGAATCAAACTCGAAAACGCAACAAGTGATCTATACGAAATCCGTTTTCGATGAACTAGAGCTTGTCATGAGAATAAGCACAAGCTCTAAAACATCACATGGATAAGGTCCAAATAACAACCAAGAAAGATGATGCAAGGATGCAAAGGTTTGAGCTCTCTCCAAACGATACGATCGAGTTACTCACTCGAGAGCCCTCTTGATAGTACGGCAACTAAACTATAAACCGGTCTCCAACTACACTATGAGACCGGTGAGAAAGAAACCCTATCAAGAGCAAACCTTATACTTGCGCATTCCACTTGAGCTCGATGACAACGATCTTGACCTCAACAAGATGGAACGCCTTTCTTGCTTGTGCTTGCTTGACGAAGTCTTGTGGATTGCTCCCACATAATCCACCATGGGAGAGCTTCTTCTTCGGCGCATCTTCACATAACCATGACCACCATATGGATTGCTCCCCCATAATCCACCATGGGAGAGCTTATTCTTCGGCGCATCTTCACATATCTATGATCACCATATGGATGGCAAGACTCAAGCAAAGGATCTCTTCGAGATGGCTCATCTTGAACTTGCACTTCATTTCTCCATGGCAAGCTTCAAGCTTATGAACTCTTCAAGTTGGCTCATCTTGAACTTGCACTTCATTCTTCATTCTTCGTCATATTTATGTCTTGAAGTAACTTGAGGGCTCACTTCATCTTCATCTTCATCTTCAAGACATACTTGACACTTGATATCCTTCATCAATTTCTTCTTATTGCAACCTTGAAGCCAACAAATGGTTCAAGAATTGCCTATGGACAACTCCTACAAATATAACTCAATGCAAACATTAGTCCATAGGGATTGTCATTAATTACCAAAACCACATATGGGGGCTCCATGCACTTTCAATCTCCCCCATTTTGGTAATTGATGACAATCTCTTTGAGAGGGTTTATATAAGGAATTTAAGTAACAAATAAGTTGAATATATAGAGCAAACTCCCCCATAATATATGCATGTGTGAATGATCTTGACTTTCATTGCATATATTGGCATTCAAAGCCTAGTGGAGTTTCCTCTAAATATTCAACTATGCACAGCAACAAGATGCAATGCAATAAAGGCACATGCTTAAGCACAAAGCAAAGACATAACCAAATTCCCTTAAACCCTCCAAACTTCTCCCGCATTGGCACCAATTGCCGAAATGGGTGAAAAATTTAGAAGGCCAATATAGTGAGAGTTCCTCCATAGCGTGTGCATTTCTCATAATTTGAGTGGAATCAAATGCACATATCCAATGACGAATATTCGGAAGGAATCACACTATAGATAGGATCAAAGATTGCAAAAAGATAACAAAGTCAAGAAGCTTCAACAAATGAAGCAAGCAACCAAATGAACCACAAGGAAGATACCAAAAGAAAGATAGATATTATGATAAGATCAAGAAGATTGCTCTAAATAATATGAGGAAGCTCCCCAAGGTTTGTGCACAAAACTAGACAATTTGCATTGGAGTATAAAGTGCACAAACATGGAATCATCACTCCCATAATATCATTCAAAAACAAAAGATACCAAGTGAATCAAACTCTAATGATCACCACAAGATAGTGTTCTAAATCAAATGAGGAAGCTCCCCAAGGTACATGCATAAAATAAAATGTTGCATTTGAATACAATATGCATAACATGGAATCCTCACTCCCTCATTTAAAACACAAACATTTGTAATAGATCATAGATAGAAAAGTAAGCTAAACACTTGCAACAAAAAAATAGTTGAGCAACAAGTAAGAGGCACCATAATAAAAAGGCTCAACCAAGAGGATATGTGAAAGGCATGATAAAGCATATTATAAGACTATTACAAGGATGAGCAAAAAGCATCATCATAGTCTTCAATGAATTATATTGCTTAGCATGACCAATCAACACGCAATAAATAAATAGGATATCAAAAGGAGATGTATCATCTCTTATGTGTATAAGTTTCTCTAAGTGGGCAATATCACAAAGATATTTATCCACAAAGAAACATGCACACACAAAATAGATACGCAAGAAAAAAAGTATGATGTCCAAGACGAAGTCATGCAATATACCAATAAGAATTTTTGCTTAATAGCATGGCCAAAGGCTCAATTTTATCTTATTGTACATTCATGAACTTCAACCACAAACAACTAAAATACATCACAAATATCAACAAGGGATAGAAGATAGTTGGGATGCATTTGAGAAAGGCAACAAGTATCACAAACGGGGATACCAAAAGAAGTAACTAAATTTGCATTTTCATCTATATTGCACATGTGAGAGCTTTGAGGAATTGATATGCAACAAAATTGCTAGATAGGCATAGTTGGGATGGATGAATCATGAGCATGATTTAAAATACTTCCCAACAAATGCACTCATCTCAAATTACTCACATTCACAATAAAGAGGTTTCATTAATACTTTTGCAAGAAGCACAACATTTGCAAATCAAGAGATTCATGCCAAGATGCAACCATAAGGTTGGATACAAGAAAAGTATGCATGAGAAGATACTTGTTACCAAGATAGCATTGGTGTGGATGTAGTAGATATGTGTTCGTTGACCATCCTAGCTTGCCTCAAGTTACCATTGAGTCACCACTTCTTTCCAAGAGTGAAACAAGCATTCAATGCATATCCATTGTACCTAACACAAAGGTAAGTACAAAATGGTCCCCAAACTAATTGGGTCCGAAGTAGTTAGACACACTACAACATATAGGACAAACTCCACAATTCTATATGTACATATAGATATGAAATTGAATTTCATGCACATCTTAGCCAAATTAGGATTTGATGGAGTTTACCCTATATATTGGATCAAAGAAAGTGACACATGCCATAAGATATACATATATTAAATATGCATGCACAATACTTTCAAGAACCAAAGGAAGATACAATTTGGACAAAACACCAAATAAACCAAGAGACAATGGTTGTCCAAATTATATCAAAGAATCAAATCAACACAAGATTGACTCCAAAGACTTATCTCATTATAAGAAGCTAATTAAACCTAAACACAAAGGAATGAGATAACCAACTCCCAAGAGAGCAAGGTTCCAACAAATAAACCAAACCCTCGAAACTTTTTTATGATGGCACAAAGTACCAAAAAGAAAATTTTATGTCTCCCAAAACCAAATTTTTGATAAAGATCAAGAGATGTTAAGCATTCTAATAAATATAGAAGAGCTCCCCCAAGATTGGTGCATTATCTAGGATTTTTTATATGAATACAAAATGCACAAAACTAGGATCATCACGCTACCTATATCTTCTAACAATGCTAAGAAAGTTTGAATAGACAACTTAGATCCATAAGATGCAAGGAAGACACATGGGAGTCAAAGCACAACAAATTCATGGCAATAAATAAGGCAATTTAAACACAAGAGCCAATGTAGATATGATCAATAAATATCTACCTCATAATGATTACCAATTGTCCTAGGACAAGAGGTATTAGCAAATATTTCCCGATGGTAGTTTGTAAGTATACATAAGATCATATTTACAACGAACAAAGCATATGGTAAAAGATAAGAGTTAACCATCATGCAAAGATAGTTTCTTGATAGCTTCATTTAGTCATACCAACATGCAAGGCAATTAATAGTATTCATACCAACATGCAAAGCAATTAATAGTATTCATACCAACATGCAAATCAATTAATAGTATGACTTGAAGCACATGGTTTTCCAAAAATGTATTGAGGGACACGTTGTGAAAAACCATGCCAAGAAAAACTTTCACAAATAAGATCCAAAAAGATATTAGAAATGAAGCCATTTAAGCAAATTGGAGCTTGTTTGAGCAAACATGCCACATAGGAGAGAGATAATTTACGGTATCAATTCTATGTGACACAACCTCAAATGTTCACATTTTCTAGGCTTGTAATATGCACAAAGCTTATTACTCCCCCATAATGTGATAAGGAATTTATTTTCACAAGAGGCAAATAAGATCCAAGTAGAGATATTAATGGACAATAGAATTTGAATTTCTCATGAATATGACATACCACATAGAGACTAGATAATCTTGCAATATCAATTCTAAGTGATATTCCTCATGTACACACATTGTTAGGATCATGAAATTCCCAAAGGAATATCACTTCCCCAAAATGGGATAGTCCATTAATTGCTCGTAAGAGCCATATAAGATTCAACAAGATGCAAAGTGGCTCCAACACAAACACAAATACATGGTGTGCAACCCAACATGCATAGACTTGATTTCTCAAGAAAAGCAAGTAGGAAGCACAACATATACAAAGACATGTTAGGAACAAAAACTAACACATGCAAAGGGGCGAGTAACTTTCAATATAAATGAGTTGAGCACATGTTACCGCAAGGAGGAACATTGATCATATGATAGAAGCAAGATAACCAAGACTTGGCTTGAGATAATATAAATGATGAAGATCCCTTAATTCTTCATGATGTAGCCAAGTCTCCAATGCCCTCCAACAAGCACCCATTGATCAAGTTTTGGATTGTTGGTCCCCAACTAAGTTGGGTCCTAAGAGGTTAGTCACAATAGGCTTGGCAACCCAAATGGTTCTTTTCTTGACACCACTTTGAGCACCAACATATTTGGCAAACACATTGCCACCCTCATCCTTACGAAGAGAATAAACATCATCAATGGTGATAGAGTTGGATGAGGTACCAATAGTGCAAAAGGAGGAGATGTGGCCCTTCTCACGGCATATGTAGCAAGTTCTTTTCTTCTCCTTCTTCTCACTAGATTTCTCCACAATGGGAGCATTGGCTTGATTCTTCTTGGGAAGTGGCATTCTTCAACTTGAGGTTGAATATGAGTTTGAGCTTGAGGCCGCTTCCCTTTTTGCTTCTTCTTCAAAGGGCAAGATCTAACATGATGCCCTTCAATTTTGCACTTGAAGCAAACAATCTTGGCCGGGTCTTTGACTTGTACTTGGCCCTTCTTCTTATTGTTGTTCTTGGACTTGTTCTTGTTGTGGGAGTTGAATCCAAGTCCACTCTTGTTATTGGGGGATTGTTGCACACTCAACATCTTGTCAAGTTTGCATTTCCCTTCATGACTCTTTACCAAGTCGTTCTTCAAATAAGAGACTTGGGCCTTGAGCTCTTTGATTTCCTCTACATGGTTAGTAACAACACAAGTACTAGAGGAAGTAGAACCTTCATTGTTAGAGCAACAAGGCAAGGAAGATAATTCATCACAAGATTTAGCAATATTATGAGTGGATGAATTACTAGGACTAGCACATGGCAATATAACATTTTGAGTAGAAGTGCTAGTACCCACATGAGGCTCATAAGGTGTTGCCTTAGATATTATAGCCTCATGAGCTAACTTTAGCCTATCATGAGAGGCTAGAAGATCCTCATAGGAGCTAGAAAGCTTTCCATGATTTTCTTCCAATTTCCCATAATTGCTAGTTAGCAATTTAAGTTGAGCCCTTAGCTCAACATTCTCCTTCAAGATAGATGCTTCACAAGAAGTAGAGTTAGTAGCACAAGCATCATTATTAATAGAAATGCGAGAAGGCAAGTTGTCATGCTCTTTTAGATAAAAAGCTTTAAGTTGCTCATGCGACTCGGTGAGTTTGGTGAGCGCACTCTCAATATCCCTTGAGCCCTTTTTGAGTTGCTCAAAATCCTCAAGGAGTTTAGCATTAACAAACACAAGTTTATCATTTTTTAGCTTTAGTTCATTTGCCACCTCAAGAGCTCTATCATGGTTTTCCTTTTCTCTAGACAATTCTAGAGCAAAGGTTTCCTCAAGAGCTTCCTTGGTGGTTTGTTCTTTTTCAAGTTCATCCTTTAGAGATGCCACATCATCGGCATACTCTCGTTCAAGAGCACCCATTTTATCAATGGTGTTCTCATGCATCCAAATATGTTTTTGGCTCTCAATAGCGGTAGTCAAGATTTCAAAGAAGTGAGTGCTAGCAATTTTATCTTTGCAAAGAACCTTGAATACACTCTTACCCTTATCGCGTAGAGAGACAACCCAATCATCTTCTTCATATTCATCCTCATCCTTATCCCCACGAGAAATATTAGGTTCCATGGTAGGAGGTACCGTGGAACCCTTGGCCATAAGGCATATATGAGAACCGTGAGATAAAGATGAGGAGTTACTTGAGGCTCCTTTCAAGATCTTGTCTTGACCAATAGAATCTTTTGTTTCCTCTACATTGTTAGCCACACAACAACTAGAGGAAATAGAAGCATTTTTATCATGGCCACAAGACAAATCAAGCATATCATCATGAGATTTATTCAAGCAACTTACACATGATATGCAAGGACTATCAACACAAGCATGTAAATCATTTCTAGTGCTAGATGTGTTTAAGTCCAAAAATGAACCATTGCAATGAGATATAGATGAAGAATCATCAATAGAAAGCTCAATATCAACATTGCAATTTTCATCACCACTCACCATATCATTACCTTGTGTCTTACCACACTTTGGTGAAGTGGATGAAGATGAGAACTCATCATGGCCGGAAGTGGAAGCAATACAATCATCCTCAATAATATTGGACACATCATATTTGTCTTTAAGCTTTGTCCATAATTCATGAGAGCTCCCAAAAGGCATGATTGACGAAGTAACTACATTGCTCACAACAATGGAAAACACATGAGAAGCAAGAGCATCGAGGCAAGAGTTTTTCTCCTCCTCAAGAGATAAATTTTGAGGATCCTTAGGAGAAGAAAAACCCATGCCAAGATATCGCTCCATGTTCGGGGACATTCCCCGTAAGATTTTAAGCACATAAATTTTCCATAGATCATAATTAGTGCCATCAAATATAAACAAGTTATTGTGCGCTAATCCCCTAACCGACATCTTTACTCTCAAGGCGGTGAAGCCTAAGAATGAGAGACCTTGCTCCGATACCAATTGAAAGGACACGGATGTCGCCTAGAGGGGGGGTGAATAGGCGGTTTAAAACTTTTACGAGATGGGCTTAACAAATGCGGAATAAAACTAGCGTTTACTTTGTCAAGCCCAAAGCCTATATACTATGGTTCACCTATGTGCACCAACAACTTATGCTAAGCAATACAAGCAACTTATGTGATAGCAAGATATATAACTTCAAGCACGATGGCTATCACAAAGTAAAGTCCATAAGTAAGGAGCTCGGGTATAGAGATAACCGAGGCACGCGGGAGACGACGATGTAGCCCGAAGTTCACACTCTTGCGAGCGCTACTCTCCGTTGGAGCGGTGTGGAGGACAAGTCACTCCAAAAGCACGAGGGCCACCGTATTCTCCTCGAGAATTCCCACCAAGAGGGATGTCCTCGAACCACTATGTAACCTTAGGGAGGTTACCGAACCCGCACAAAGCTTGGGGCTATCTCCACAACTTAATTGGAGGCTCCCAACAAATTGCCACAAAGGCCTTGCCCTTGAAGAATCTCCACAACTTAATTGGAGTCCCCAAGAACACCACTAAGATGCCACAAAGGCCATGCCCTTGAAGATTCTCCACAACTTAATTGGAGTCCCCAAGAACACCACAAAGATGCCACAAAGGCCTAGAATCCGTCTAGGGTTCCAAGAACCCAAGAGTAACAACTTTCTTGCTTTCACCTCCACGAATCACCGTGGAGAACTCAAACCGATGCACCAAATGCAATGGCAAGAACACCACAAAGATGCTCAAGTCCTTCTCTCTCAAATTCCAACAAAACTACAAAAGCTATTGGGAGAATAAGAGAGGAAGAACAAATAAGAGGAGGAACACCAAATTTCTCCAAGATCTAGATCTAGTGGATTCCCCTCACAAAGAGAGGGATTTGATTGGTAGGAATGTAGATCTAGATCTCCTCTTCCTTTTCCCTCAAAAAGATTCAAGAAGCATAGGAGGAGTAGAGGGAAAGGGAAGCTCTCAAGGTCAACAATGGTGGAGAGCACTTAGGGGAAGAGGTAGCTGCCCAAGAAGGAAGAAGGGGGTCTTAAATATCCCCTCCCATCGAAATATGACCGTTTGGGTCAACTCAGGCCGGATTTTCCGGGCCGGATATTTGCAAAATATCCGGGCCCCGAAAATCAGCTAAGAACATGAGAAAACATGTCCCTGGATGGGAGCCGGACATTTGGCCGGATATTTGGCCGGATTTTACCAAAAACCGGATTTTTCGGGGGGGGGGGGGGGGGTTATCCGCCCCAAACTTGGGACGGAATATCCGCCCCCCTGAAAACTGACAGAAACATCAAACTGAAACGGGCATAACTTTAGCATCCGGACACCGATTTTGATGATCTTGGGCTTGTTTTAAAGCTAGGAACAAGCTCTACATGATCATGCAGGAAACCATCATAGTCCAACAAGGGAGGATAGAAACAAATGATGAAAGGTTTGACCTATCTAAAAAAGACATACCGGTAAAACCTCCAATCTTGAAAATGCAACAAGTTGCCCACGCAAAAACCATTTTTGATGAACTAGAGCTTGTCATGAGAATAAGCACAAGCTCTAAAACATAACATGGATAAGATCTGAAAGTATAGAGATGGTAAACCTAGAGGGGGGGTGAACAGGTTTCTACAGATTTTATTTCTTTCTTTGCAATATTAGGCTTTGCGGAATATAAAGGTGAGCCTAATGCAAACTAGGTGAAGCAACCTATATGAAGATACAACTATCTCGAGCACGAAGGCTCTCTCAGGCAGTTTAAATCACAAGTAAGGAGTTCGGTTAGAGATAACCGATAGCACGCGCGAGACGAGGATGTATTCCCGTGTTCCCTTGCTTTGCAACAAGGTACGTCACGTTTGGAGGGTGGAGGTCCCACGAAGGATTCCCCACGCCACGAAGGCTCACCCTATTCTCCGGAGCCTATCCCACGAAGGAATAGCTCACTCACTTGTGGTAGACTTTGAGGTAGCCTCCAAACCTTCACAATCTTGCCCGGAGCAAATCCACGGCCCGGATGCTTCCGGACTCCTCTTGCCCACCTAGGGTTTCCAAGGAACCCTAGGAAGCAAGCTTCTCGATGAATACAAGGGGGAATGAGATTTGGCTTGGTAGAACAGTAGATCGGGTCCTCCTCTAGTGATTTCCCGGAGGGATTTGAGTTTGGGTGGAGGAGGAGGGAGATCGGAGGCTTTTGGTGTTTCTAATAATGGAGTAAGAGAGAGAGAGAGCTCAAGAACAGCTTGTAGTGTGTTGCCTAACTGTTCAGAGGTAGGAGAAGGCCTATTTATAGTGTTCTTCGAAATATGGCCGTTGGTCACTTGCCACCTCAGCTTTTTCCTCGACAAACCCGGTTGACCGGACCACAGACCGGACAGCCCGGTGGTGAGGCCGGTCGGACCGGACCAGCGACCGGATTCCCTCTGCGTCGTCGTGGAGCTCCTTCGGTTGGCGGCCGGTTGGCGCCCGGTTGGCGCCCGGTCGACCGGACCGTGCGCCGGACTCGCCGGTCTGTTGCCCGGCTGACCGGGCGGCAACCGGATCTACTGGCTCTTCGTTTGGAGCCCGGTTGGCACCCGGTTGACCGGACCGCACGCCGGACTCGCCCCGGTTGGCGCCCGGTTGACCGGCCTGCTCGCCGGACTGGCCGGTTGCTGGCCCGGTTGCACCGGGCTGCAGACCGGATTTCTGCTGTAGACCCCTTTTTGATTGTTGTTGAAGTGGGGGTCTCCTTTAGCCTTCTTGTTCCTTTGATACACCATTTTATGCCTCATTGCCTAATACCTGAGATTATACTTATAAACATATTAGGCCAAATACTTTAGCACAGTGTCATTGTTACCAAAATAATGGATAAGGGTAAAATACCCTTACAATCTCCCCCTTTTTGGTATACGATGACAAACCGAGCTAGAGTCACAAATAGATATTATGATAAGCTCTAAACCTTGATTCCATATAAGATATTACGACAGCTCCCCCATAATGTGTGCACTTGGAGAATTTGCGTTTGAATGCAAAGTGCACCATTTGTGGAACATGAGAAGCTCCCCCAATATCTTTAGGAAACAAGCATGGTATGGAGATGTGCATATCAAGATATATAAGCATAGCACACATAATCATCCTAACATAGAGTAGCACACATAATAGTCGTCCATACACATCCATACACGAATTATTGGAGATAGCAAATGGTTCTTGAAAAACTCAAAGAAAACAAGCACAAGCCATATAAAATCCAAATAAAGCAACTCCCATGGCTTGTGGCAATCAAAGAACCCCGTGGTCCTAGACTCTACTCTCTTCTCCCCCTTTGGCATCGGAACACCAAAAAGGCGAAGAAAAGAGGAGAGATGCTATCGCACCCATCAGTAGTAACTCATGCCCGATCGAGGAGGAGCTCTCGCCAGCATCGCGTGCAGCCGCATCACCCTCATCGTCATCACCATCATCATCAGCAGGAGTGGGAGCACGAGCAGTCCTAGGAGGGAGAGCACCATGAGCGTACACGGAGAAGTCGAAGTTCTGGATCATCTCATCGGTAAGAAGAGGCATCTCCCACTGAGGTGCTACCACAGGCTCCATCTCAGGTCCAGGAGGAGGAACAGGGTGGTTCCTTGAGGCCATGAACTCAGTCTGGCGCCTCCGTGTCTCCTGGGTCATAGTAAGGGTCTGATGTGCAACATCATTGGTGTTCTTGCACATTTGCCACATGCTGGAGAAGAAGCGAGCGGCCCCATGCTTGGAGCGCCGAGAGTAGCTGGAGCTAGCATCATGATCATGGTGTTCCTTGGAACGGCGCTCAGTGGAGGGCATCATGGAGGGAACGTCTGGACGAGTGGCCTCCTGAATGGGTATCCTGAATGGGTCCATGATGACTCTTTCACCAAGAACGTTGAGAGGAGCGGGGACAATGTAGTTGATGAGCCGCTGAACATACTGAGCATAGTTGGGAGTCATGCGGTCCATAATTGCTCGCTTCAGTTCACAGTAGATAAGATCACAGCCATCAATCTTCCTTACCCTGTCAGGATGACAATAGTACATCAGATTTAGGTGATAGTTCCGGACTTCACTGGTGTCGCCAGACTTGCTGATGAGGCTCTCACGGAACATCTTGGCAAGTACAAGATATGAGTAGTACATCCCAGAGATAGTGGGAGGTCCAGGCGTAGGGTTCGCAGGATAGCAGAAGGAGATGTCACCCTTAGTAAGCTTGGACCGTGAATGAATCTTGTACCCTGGAGCACTGTCATCACCACAACCCATGGCTGCACGGAACTGAGAGTAGGAGCATGAGTACTTCTCCTTGCCGAGTCATCCAGGTGATGGTGCGGTCCGCATCATCATGGAAGAAGACGGTGCAGTGGAACTGACGGACAAGGAGGGGACAGAAGGTAGGATCGTCTTGTTGATCATCAGGCTTGAGGCACACAAGGTCATACAATCCCATACCCTTCAAGGTTTCAACCACAAAGCGGTACTTTGTGGCGTCATGCAAGGCAAGCTCGTCAGGATTGATGGCCTTGGGCGATACAATATCACCATTCTTCATATGCTCATGAGAATCATAGTAACCATCCCATAGGGCTGCTTGTGTCTTGGTCCAGAAGAGCTTGTCCCCACGAGTGTAAGTCCGTTGCTCAAAGCGATACGGATTCACCGTCCTCCATTCCTGCCACTCAACACGGTTTGCATTCCCAACATTGACAGTTGGCACTATCTCATCATCCTCTTGGGCGGCATGCTTATCCTTTTTCTTGCCAGCAACAGACTTGGTTCTACCCCGAGCTGTGCTGCCAGTGTCAATACCCTGATGAGTTGGAGGAGGTGCGCGACTACTAGACCGGCGGGGAGGATCAACAGTCCTTCCTCTCTTGGCAACATTGCCACGTGGCTCACCACTCCAACTACATGTGAATGAGAAAATAGAGCAAGAATAGTAGTGGGGTAAGTGTACATGTCATCAGTAAGAGGGAAGCCAAAAGAGCATAGCATATATCCAAGTGTAGTGATGAGATTGTGCGAAAACTGGGCAATCCGGCGCACAGGCCGGTCCAACCGGGCAGCAGACCGGACGAGCCGGTTGGCGCCCGGTTGACCGGGCCGCACGCCGGGCCGGCCGGTTGAGCGGCCGGTCGACCGGGCTGGTGACCGGATCTGTCGATGTGTGAAGTTTTGCCCAGATTTTCTACCACAAATTCATGCAAAAACTCATAAACTTGAATATAGACTATAGCAATATAGTGGAGTAAGTGCATTGTGTTGTGAGACACTCTAAAGGCATGAGGACTTACAAACCCTAACCCTAACCCTAAAATTTCCCCAAAACTTGTCCAAAATTTGCAATGTGTGAGGGGGACTAGAGGATAGGGAGAAAGGGAGAGTACATTACCCGAAGACATTGTCCTCCTTGATCAAGAGAACAAGAAGAACACAAGGTAAGGCTTGAAAACCAAGAACACCAAAAATTCCCAAACTAGCTTGAGAGGGCTCAAATCCTTCGGTGGAGATGTCCCAAAGAGCCCGATCTATGTTTTGGTGGAGTTTGGGGGGTTCTTGCGGTGGGAAAGGGCTAGATCTTGGTGGAGGTGAGCAGGGCGCCGGCCATGGAGGTGTGGAGGTTGGGGAATAATGGGGAAGATGACCCCAAGGGGTATCCCGTCCCCTATTTATATCAGGCCGCGCGGCCGGTCGGGCGCCCGGTCAACCGGACCAGGCGCCGGCTGATCCGGCCCAGAGCCCGGTTGGCGCCCGGTCAACCGGACCATCCGGTCAGGAACCCGGTCCAACCGGGCCAGGGACCGGCCAGCCCTGATTTGTCTAATTTTGCCTCGTTTTTGCCCCTATGCTTTGTGTAAATGTGTGTGAGTGCTCAAATGATGACATGTACATATAGATAGATAGATGATGATGAGATGAGCATAGACATGGGGTTGGAAACACAAAGTTCTCTAGGCATACCCATTGGAGAGAAAATCCAAACAAGATGTGAATAGCAACAATGGGCATGATTCGAAGTATATATCAAGAATCATAAGTCATTTGGAAATGATGTTTGCAATAAGATCATTTGGCCTTATATACTCAAATCAAGTTGTAATGAAGGCTCAATGAGGGGCGGGGGATTACTCCCCCTATGTGAAAGCGCAAATGTCATGAGACCTCGAAGAGACATGCTTGGGTCCATATAATGACATTGGGTCTATTTATGTTGCACACATAGGTATGCATCGTACCAAGACATGGTAGGATGACTATCCCCATATGTGCTATGCCTCTAAGCTAGATAGCAAGATAAATGCAAGAATATAGTGCAAGAAGTTAATCAATCCAAGTTTTTAGGATCAAGAATACCAAGTTCTCCTCTCAAGTTAACAAAGCGGGCTTCATCCAAAGGCTTAGTGAAAATATCCGCCAATTGGTAGGTTGTTCCCACATGAGTGAGATCAATATCCTTATTGGCAACATGATCACGTAGGAAGTGATGGCGAATGTCAATATGTTTGGTGCGACAATGTTGAACCGGGTTGTTGGCGATCTTTATTGCACTTTCATTGTCACAAAGAAGAGGCACCGTACCAAGAGACACACCATAGTCTTTCAAGGTTTGCTTCATCCATAACAATTGAGTGCAACAAGATGCCGCGGATATGTATTCGGCTTCGGCGGTGGATAGGGCGGTGGAGTTTTGTTTCTTGGATGACCAACTCACCAATGACCGGCCAATAAATTGGCAAGCCCCGGAGGTAGACTTCCGATCAACCTTATCACCGGCCCAATCGGAATCCGAATAGCCAATGAGTTCAAAGGTTGACCCCTTTGGATACCATAGCCCGAGAGTAGGAGTGAGAACAAGGTATCTTAGAATCCGTTTGACCGCCACTAAATGGCTCTCCTTGGGAGCGGATTGAAAACGAGCACACATCCCTACACTTAGCATGATATCCGGCCTAGAGGCACAAAGGTAGAGCAAGGATCCTATCATGGAGCGGTATACCTTTATGTCCACATCCTTCTCACCGTCACATGAACCAAGTTGCCCCTTGACGGGCATGGGTGTCTTCATTGGACTCGCATTGGTCATGTTGAATTTCTTGAGCATGTCCCTCACATACTTTTCTTGAGAGATGAAGGTGCCTTTTGCAAGTTGCCTCACTTGGAAGCCTAGAAAGAACTTCAACTCTCCCATCATGGACATCTCAAATTTCCTAGTCATCAATAGCTCAAAAGCTTTGTTATGATTGGGGTTAGTTCCACCAAAGATAATATCATCAACATATATTTGACATATAAAGAGGCCACCCCCTTTAACCCGCTTGGTGAAAAGGGTGGAATCGACCGTACCCATGCAAAACCCATCATGTAGTAAGAAATCCCTAAGGAACTCATACCAAGCACGTGGAGCTTGCTTGAGACCGTAGAGTGCCTTATGGAGTAAATACACGTGGTTGGGTCGGCATGGGTCTTCGAAACCCGGGGGTTGAGCCACATATGCGGTTTCTTTTAGGGGACCATTCAAAAATGCACTTTTCACATCCATTTGATATAATTTGAAATTGTGGAAAGATGCAAATGCAAGCAAAAGACGAATAGCTTCAAGACGGGCTACCGGCGCAAAGGTATCCTCAAAATCCATACCTTCTATTTGGGCAAACCCTTGCGCCACTAACCTTGCTTTGTTTCGTATGACAATGCCATTCTCATCTTGCTTGTTCTTGAATACCCATTTGGTCCCAATGACATTGATGCGATGATCCTTGGGTCTCTCAACTAGAGACCATACTTCATTACGAGTGAAACACTCCAATTCTTCTTGCATGGCAATTACCCAATCCGGATCGACCAAGGCTTCATGTACCTTAAGTGGTTCAAAACTAGACACAAAAGCATGATGTTGACAATAAGTGATAAGTAATGCATGGTGTCTACGAGTTACCACTCCTCTTGAGATGCTACCAAGGACTTGATCCACTTTCATGTCACTTGCCCTTGTAGCGGCCTTGATCTTCCGAACGGTTCCTTCATGATCAATGAATTCATCTCTTGCTAGTACTTGATCATGAGGGATCACTTGAGCTTGATCATGAGTTGAGGATGTTTCTTCATCATCATCATGATCTTGCTCCGTGGAATGAGGGTCTTCTTCTTGTTCTTCGGAACGTGACTCATCTTGAGTAGAGGATGGTTCTTGAGTTGCACTTGATGGTTCGGCTTGAGTTGAGCTAGGCTCCACTTGAGCCGTGCTTGATACATCTACTCCATCATCTTGGTCATCATTATGAACTTCCATGGGCCGGATGTGTCCAATGCCCATGTGCTTGATGGCACTAGATGGATCATCATCATTACCTGCAACACATGGATCAAATTGCTCCACTTGGGAGCCATTATCCTCCAAGAACACCACGTCACAAGATACTTCAATAGTCCCGGTGGACCGGTTGTAGTATCTATAGGCGTGAGAGTTCTCCGCATATCCAACAAATATACCCTCTATGGTTCTAGTTTCAAATTTACCGAGCTTTCCTTTGTTGTTCTTAACAAGGCATTTGCATCCAAAGACACGAATATACATGACATTAGGCTTGTTACCGGTAAGAAGCTCGTATGGAGTTTTGTTGTGGAGAGGACGGAGGAAGAGCCGGTTGGAGTAGTGGACGGCCGTAGAGATGGCTTCTCCCCAAAAGTTGTGGGGTGAGTTGAATTCACTCAACATGGTTCTTGCCATCTCAATGATAGTCCGGTTCTTCCTTTCAACAACACCATTTTGTTGAGGGGTGTATGGCGCCGAAAACTCATGCTTGATGCCCTCATCATCAACAAACTCTTGCATAGTGTAGTTCTTGAACTCGGTGCCATTGTCGGTCCTAATCGCCTTGATCTCGGATTCATACATACGTTGAGCTTTCTTGGCGAAGATGATGAACTCTCTATGGGTCTCATCCTTAGACTTAAGAAGAAAGACCCAAGAGTATCTTGAGTAATCATCAACAATGACAAGTCCATACTTGCTTCCACCAAGAGTATCATAATGTGATGGCCCAAAGAGATCCAAATGAAGGAGCTCCAAAGGCCTAGATGTGGTAACAATACTCTTGATAGGATGCTTCTTCTTGAGTTGCTTTCCGGCTACACATGCACTACAAACACGATCTTTCTCAAAAGAAATGCCGGTTAGTCCCACAATGTGCTCACCCTTTAGGAGTTGTTTAAGATTTCTCATGTTAACATGACCAAGGCGGCGATGCCACAACCAACCTTCATCATGCTTGGCCGCCATTAGACATGTGGAGAGAGAGGGGCTCTCTTTCGAGAGGTCAACCACGTAAAGGTTGTTCTCCACATATCCAACAAGGACCAATTTGAGATTGTCACTCCTAAAGACTTTCACACAATAATTAGTGAAATATGAATTGTAACCGGCATCGGCAAGATGATATATAGAAAGTAGGTTATAGCCTAGGGATTCAACAAGCATAACCGTCTCAAGGCACAAGTCCTTAGAGATTGCTACCTTGCCATACCCAAGTACCTTTCCCTTTGAGTTGTCACCAAAGGTGATGCTTGACTTCTTGTTGATATCTTCAATGAATTGATCAAGCACACCTCTTCCTCCGGTCATATGATTGGTGCATCCACTATCAAACACCCATTTTGGACCACCGGAGGAATACCCCTACAAAATCAAGTAGAGGATTTAGGAACCCATCGATTAATGGGTTCCTTTGCAATGGCAACAATATCTTTTGGTACCCAAATTGAGTACTCTCTATAAGCATAGCCATTAGGAGGGCCAACATAGTTAGCATAGACATCACCATAATAATCAACAAATAATGCATAGTGATCGTTTGGCCCCGTGCGGTCACCACTAGTGGCTTTGCCCTTTGAGGCTTTGCCATTATTAGTGACCTTCTTGTTCTTATCTTGAGCGGGTTTCTCCTTCTTGTAGTTGTTCTTCTTGTGGGACTTGGGAACATATCCAAGTCCATACTTTTGATTGTTTGACCTTTGCTTACTCAAGAGGTCATCCAATCCCATCTTGTTCTTGGCGGTGGTGAACTTTGCAAGTTCCTTTGTTAACCTAACATTTTCCTCAAGAATAGATGCTTGCTCACAAGAAGATTCATTAGGATGATAGTCAAGACCATATTTGGTCACCAAGGATTCAAGATATGCATTGGTCTCAACATGCAAAGAAAGTTCCTCTTGTAAACGAACATGTTCCTCAACAAGTTTAGCATGCTCACTAGTAAAGGAAGTGGAGGAACAAGCAAGCTTTTCAACATCAATGGGATCCTTCATTGATCCAAGAGCCTTTTTGTAGGATTCTTGGAGTAGATCATGGTTCTCTCCAAGTTTCTTGAGCTCATCCTTGACAAGCTTGTTAGCTCTTTCAAGGTGGTCAAGATCCCTAGTGAGAGAAGCATGAGCAACTTCAAGCTCCTCCTTTGAGGCATTGAGCTCTTGGGTCAATAATTGAGCCCTATCAATAGTTTCTAGGTCCTTAACTTTATCAAGTTCATAAGTTTCAATTTGTTGCTTAAGGCCTTGAGATATGCACCTTTCGGTTTTTAGCTCTTGTCTTAGGAGATTGAATCTCCGTTCCTTCTCATTCAAATGATATTCTAATTCCTCAATGGACTCATCCTTTTCTTTGAGTGAGTCCATCAAGAAATCAAACTTGACAAGAGCTTCACCACGAAGGGTGCATCTAACATCATAGAGTTCCTTAAGCACAATTAATTCATCTTGATTTTCGTTCTCATCATCAAGAACACTAGATATGGAAGGTGGAGGTTCCATTACCTTGGTTTCCCTTGCCATAAGACAAGAGCCAATGATTGTAGATGAGGTAGAGTCATCGGAGTCATCATCTTGAGTTATCCTTGCCATGAAGGAGGATCCAACATCATTCTCCGTGGAGTAGTCCTTGGAGTAGTCATATGTGAAGAGTGACCCGGGCTTAGAGAAAGCCAAACCGGCCACCCCGGCCTCCTTCTCCTCATCTTCCTCTTCATCATCGGACAAGTACTCGGCCCCAACAAAGGCTCTTCCCTTGTTCTTCTTGTATCGATCATTGATTGGGTTTGGCTTCAATCTTGGCTTGACCCCTTTGATGAATCTTGGCTTGTCCACCCTTTTCTCATAAGGGCACTCATTTGCAAAGTGGCTATCTTCATCACAATTGTAGCAAGTTCTCTTCTTCTTGTCATTGAGGAGCATAGGGAACTTAGCCTTGTACTTCTTGGCAAAGAAAGCAAAGTCGGTAGCCATGTCACTAGTTGAAGTCATCTCTTCCTCTTCTTCAATTTCATAGTCTTCCTTGCTTTCATGATCGGCCCTAGCTTTGAGAGCAAGGTTGTGTGGCGCTTCATGGTTGTGTGAGGCTTCATCAACACGGTTCATTGCCATGAGCCTCTTTCCCGCTTTGGCCATGTTTTCATTGGCGGCCACATAGGAGACTAGATCATCGGAGTTGAGGTCGGCACTCTTGGTCATGATTTGCAAGTTGAGTGCAAGGTTGGTGTCTTCTTGTTTGACGGCAATCATAGCAATGACCTTGGACTTTATGAATGCTTCATTCATCTCGAAGCCGTCATTGTACTTCTCAACACCGAGTCCCTTGACCCTTACTCTAAGAGCACCGAGTCTTGCATAAGCATCGGCCACGGACTCTCCTTCTCGAATCATGAATTGATGAGCCTCTTGCTTTGCGGTCTCATAAAGAGCGGATTGGATCAAATCGGTTCCCTCTTGGAGTACTACGATTCGATCCCACAACTCTTTAGCGGACTCTATGTCATTGACTTGATCAAGGAGCTTGCGGTTGATGCCACTCCTAATCTTGTCACGTGCGGAGGCGTTGAGTTGACGGTTGTAGAATTCGGTGGAGGTCAACCGAATGGGATCTTGTGGCTCCCGGTATCCATGAACAATGATCTCCCACAACTCCACGCTGCAGTACTGCGAATATGAGATTCCATAGAAGATTTCCAAAAAGGAAAGTGAGTTCCATCAAAATGGGGAACATTCCCACTATGGTTTATATGAGGCATGGGTGAAGTGTTTTTGGGATAGTCATGGTTGACTTCGCGATAGCTCCCTAGTGAGGCCGAAGCCGTACTAGGAGGCCCACTAGTCAAGTTCTTAAGCATGGTAGACATCTCTGCCATTTGGCTTTGTAGCTCATCCTCCTTTTTCTTCTTCTCGGCATCATATGCCAAGAATCTAGATTTCATCTCTTTAACCGAAAGGTTAGAGTTTTCATCTAGACCCTCGAATAGTTTTTCCATCTCACTCTTAAGGCGGTGAAGCCCTTAATAAGAGTCCAGGCTCTGATACCAATTGAAAGTATAGAGATGGTAAACCTAGAGGGGGGTGAATAGGTTTCTACAGATTTTAATTCTTTCTTTGCAATATTAGGCTTTGCGGAATATAAAGGTGAGCCTAATGCAAACTAGGTGAAGCAACCTATATGAAGATACAACTATCTCGAGCACGAAGGCTCTCTCAGGCAGTTTAAATCACAAGTAAGGAGTTCGGTTAGAGATAACCGATAGCACGCGGAGACGAGGATGTATTCCCGTGTTCCCTTGCTTTGCAACAAGGTACGTCACGTTTGGAGGGGTGGAGGTCCCACGAAGGATTCCCCACGCCACGAAGGCTCACCCTATTCTCCGGAGCCTATCCCACGAAGGAATAGCTCACTCACTTGTGGTAGACTTTGAGGTAGCCTCCAAACCTTCACAATCTTGCCGGAGCAAATCCACGGCCCGGATGCTTCCGGACTCCTCTTGCCCACCTAGGGTTTCCAAGGAACCCTAGGAAGCAAGCTTCTTGATGAATACAAGGGGGAATGAGATTTGGCTTGGTAGAACGAGTAGATCGGGTCCTCCTCTAGTGATTCCCCGGAGGGATTTGAGTTTGGGTGGAGGAGGAGGGAGATCGGAGGCTTTTGGTGTTTCTAATAATGGAGTAAGAGAGAGAGAGCTCAAGAACAGCTTGTAGTGTGTTGCCTAACTGTTCAGAGGTAGGAGAAGGCCTATTTATAGTGTTCTTCGAAATATGGCCGTTGGTCACTTGCCACCTCAGCTTTTTCCTCGACAAACCCGGTTGACCGGACCACAGACCGGACAGCCCGGTGGTGAGGCCGGTCGGACCGGACCAGCGACCGGATTCCCTTTGCGTCGTCCTGGAGCTCCTTCGGTTGGCGGCCGGTTGGCGCCCGGTTGGCGCCCGGTCGACCGGACCGAGCGCCGGACTCGCCGGTCTGTAGGCCGGCTGACCGGTCGGCAACCGGATCTGCTGGCTCTTCGTTTGGAGCCCGGTTGGCGCCCGGTTGACCGGACCGCGCGTCGGACTCGCCCCGGTTGGCGCCGGTTGGCCGGCTCTGTCGGGCCCGGTTCTTGGCAGTGCCGGGCTGCAGAGCCGGATTTCTGCTGTAGACCCCTTTTTGATTGTTGTTGAAGTGGGGGTCTCCTTTAGCCTTCTTGTTCCTTTGATACACCATTTTATGCCTCATTGCCTAATACCTGAGATTATCCTTATAAACATATTAGGCCAAATACTTTAGCACGGTGTCATTGTTACCAAAATAATGGATAAGGGTAAAATACCCTTACAAGATCCAAATAAAACCAAGAAAGATGATGAATCAAACTCGAAAACGCAACAAGTGATCTATACGAAATCCGTTTTCGATGAACTAGAGCTTGTCATGAGAATAAGCACAAGCTCTAAAACTTCACATGGATAAGGTCCAAATAACAACCAAGAAAGATGTTGCAAGGATGCAAAGGTTTGAGCTATCTCCGAACGATACGATCGAGTTACTCACTCGAGAGCCCTCTTGATAGTACGGCAACTAAACTATAAACCGGTCTCCAACTACACTATGAGACCGGTGAGAAAGAAACCCTATCAAGAGCAAACCTTAGAGCATCTCCAACAGGCGCGCTATATCGCGGCGTGCTATACCGCCTTTTCGGCGCGCTGCAAACCGCTGGCGCGTGTGCTACCGATTTTCCCCCCGCCGGAGGCTGCATTTTGCAGCGCGCGTTGGTGCGGGAAAAAAGCACCTCCGCCGGTTGCTGTATTTTGCAGTGCGTTTCGACCGTTAAATTCAAAATTAATCAAACAAACGATTAAAATTTGATCAAAATACGAATATTTAAAAAGTTCAACGATACAGCGCGACATAGTAGTCGAAAATGAAAATCTAACTACTCGGAGTCCCAATCGAAGTCCGACGAGTGGGTGCTCGGAGTCGTCTCCGACACCGGCGTCGACGTCCACTCGAAGGAGGAGGAGGAGGACAGAACGATCGTCGACGGCCCTGCGCCGTTCTTCTTCTCCTCCGCCTTCCTCGCCGCCTTCCTCGCGGCGGACTCGGCGCGGCGCTTCTCGCGGCTTGCCTTCTTCTTCGCCTTGAGCGCCGCCTTCTCCTCCTCCTTCTGCGCGTAGAAGGCCTCCGTCGCGGCGAGGTCTTCGGGGAAGCGCCGCGCCGACTCGACGCGCATCGCCTCGTCGCTCTCCGCGATGAGGAGGCGCTGCTCCAACTCCCGTCGCCGGCGCGCCTGCTCCTGCGTGATGACGGGCGGCGGCGGCGCGAGCATCTCCGCCTGCTCGCGGGTGTAGACGTCGTGGAAGTTCAACGACGGCCGGGAGCGGCCGAGCCGCCACACGACGGCGTCGTAGGCGCGCGCCGCCTCGTGCGCCGTGTCGAATGTGCCGAGACGGATCCGCTCCTCGCCGGAGCGGATCTCCGCGTCGAATTGGCCGCTCGGCCGCGCGCGGACGCCGTGGTAGCCGGAGGATGGGCGGCGGCGCGGCGGCATCTTCGCGTCGTCGGGGAACGACCGGAGGTGGAGCAGCGCGGGAGGGAGAGCGGCGGGGAGAGAGAGAGGCGCGGGAGGAAGACGCGTGGGAGGAGTGTCAGTCGACGCTTCGCGCGTGTCGTCTATATAGCGCGCGCGGCAGCGGACGCGGCAGATTTCCCGCGCGGGATGGCGCAAACGCGGACGCGCGGCAAACTTTTTAGCGCGCGCGCTTTTTTCCCGCGTCCGCTGGAGCTGCGCGCGAGCGCCCGCGCTCGCCAAACCGGCGGTTTTTTTGCCGCGCGGAGCTTTTAGCGCGCCTGTTGGAGATGCTCTTATACTTGCGCATTCCACTTGAGCTCGATGACGACGATCTTGACCTCAACAAGATGGAACGCCTTTCTTGCTTGTGCTTGCTTGACGAAGTCTTGTGGATTGCTCCCCCATAATCCACCATGGGAGAGCTTCTTCTTCGGCGCATCTTCACATAACCATGACCACCATGTGGATTGCTCCCCCATAATCCACCATGGGAGAGATTCTTCTTCGGCGCATCTTCACATATCTATGATCACCATATGGATGGCAAGACTCAAGCAAAGGATCTCTTCGAGATGGCTCATCTTGAACTTGCACTTCATTTCTCCATGGCAAGCTTCAAGCTTATGAACTCTTCGAGTTGGCTCATCTTGAACTTGCACTTCATTCTTCATTCTTCATCATATTTATGTCTTGAAGTAACTTGAGGGCTCAGTTCATCTTCATCTTCAAGACATACTTGACACTTGATATCCTTCATCAATTTCTTCTTATTGCAACCTTGAAGCCAACAAATGGTTCAAGAATTGCCTATGGACAACTCCTACAAATATAACTCAATGCAAACATTAGTCCATAGGGATTGTCATTAATTACCAAAATCACACATGGGGGCTCCATGCACTTTCACACACCTTAGATTTTCACCCTGAGAGGCCATATTTTAAACTTCTCCTGTGCTGACGCCCCCACTTACGATGTCGTTGCTTCAAGTAAAAAAATCACCAAGCCAATTTCATGTCGCCAAAAAGATGGGAACGACCACAGCTAGTCCTGAGATCCCAACTTCAATGGCATTTTTTCAGCTGACTTCAACATGGACCGTCAAAGCGGGGTACATGATGGTAACATCCAGCAGAGCTTCGGAACGCTCCCTCTGAAACCAAACGGACAACGAAAAACACGAGTGCGCACGATCGAATACCACCTGATCCAGCAATCTCAAGAATGGAATCGCCATGGATTTCACCAACGGAGCCTTCCCGAACACGACACTCAGCCAGATCGATGAGGACTCGCATCTTGCAGATCATCATCTTAGCGTGAGTTGCAACACCAGGACTACAACCACCATTATTCAAGGCTGTGCCAGTAGCCCCCACGCCACCAGCTGATAACAGAGGAGGCCACGAAGTGCCAGGATGCCGAGGAGGAGACTGGCGAGAACGCAGCCGCCGGACAAGCCAACACTGCACACGGGGTCACCAACAAGCGAGATCGCTCAAGGGACAACCACAACCATCAGTAGGACAGCCAGCCCCATTGGTCCCAGATCGGCCCGATCCGCCGCCGGTAAGTCAAGCACCGCCACCAACCATGGCGCGTTGCACTAGCCTCCCCTTCAAGCGCCCATCACCTCAACACCTCCTCCGCATGGTCGTCGCCAGACATGCCCGATGTCGTGCCCCACCGCCTGGAGCACCACATGACGCTCCACCACCGAAGAGCATGTCGCCCTTGGGAATGAGCGCCGCCACCTTTATCGGCGGCAGCTAGGCAGGGGCGGGGATGGGGGCTCGAGGCGACGGGGATGAGCGGCCTCCGGAGTCACCCAGGCGGAGATGACCCGAGAGGCAGATGCTCCCGGAGCACACATAGAACAAAAAACCCTACAACACCTCCAACAAGATAACGACGCCCAAAGACGTTGCCGTAAAGAAATTCTAGCCAAGGCTGAAACAAGCTTCCTTGGCAGACTCGCACATGTCACCGAACGGCTCACGAAACCGCCATACATGCCATGTCCCACGGGGGCGTATGAACCGCCACCGTCAAGTAGCCGCGCAGAGCCTGAGCCGCAATGGTGTTATCACCGGCATGATCTTGCTGCACTGCGGGGGGGTGGGCCAATGATGGCAACATCTTTGCAATGCTAACACTGGACCGTGTACACGTCTGGTTAGAGTGTGTGCACGAGATCTGCGCCCTAAAGCCACGGCGGAGGAAAGCCCCGCCACCACCATCATCCCTTGCGCGGGTTTTACCTAGCGTCACTCTGACCACGACGCGAAGATTGACAACGGCAGGTGAAACCTATATTGCGAGGATGGAGGGATGGCTGCTAACTACCTTCACTTTTTTACTTGATATGTGCACACCGAAAAAGCATAGCATAACTCCGCTTTTTTTTTATTTACCATGTGGTCTAGGTTTACTTGTTAAAATCAAACTTTGTAAAGTTTGACCAAATATAAACAAAGAAAATCAACATCTATACATATTATTTGACAAAACTATCATGATATCAATTTAATACTATCATAGATATTGATTCATTTGAGAACCGATCACTGGTTGGATGATTAGAGGGCAGTGGCACCCTCAGCCCATCAAAGTTCAAATCCTAGTTTTAACACTTTGATATCTCATAAATCTTTAAAATTTTGTCTCTGATTAAACATAAAACTCAGGATAATTAGAGCATCTCCACTCGTCCCCCCGACGAGGCCCCCGAGCGACGTTTTTTCCATCCGGACGGCGAAATTCGGCCCAGTCGCGCCCCCGGTTCCTCGTTTCGTCCGGATTTGGCCCTTAATCCATCCGGCGAGCCCACGCCACCCCCGGCCCCCCGGGGCGCGCTCGGGGACTCCGGACGAAAGATTTTGGCGCGAAACGGCGTGTGGACCCGCGTAGTCGGCGGCTGGAAAACCAAATCCTGTCGATTTTCCCTCCAATTTGCTTGCATATCCCCATTCCCTCCAATTTGCTTGCATATCCCCATTCTCTCCCGCCGAAATCCCCCAATCTCCTCGTCTTCCAGCTCCAGTTCCTGGCGACGTCTTCTCGTCCACCACCACTCTCCTCCTCGTCTTCTCGTCCACTACAATGCCGCCGAAGGCGCCGGCGAGGAAGATGCGGGCGAAGAAGACGAAGCCGCCGGGCATGTCGAACGCCGAGTGGGCGGCGGACGAGAAACGGCGCGAGGTGGAAACAAGCGCCGGGGCGGAGAGGGTGAAAAGAGCCGCCGCCAAGAGGTCGGCGGAGGCGGCCCAGGACGAACAAGCGAGGCTGATCGGCATGGCCTATAGCGGCGGCATGTCCCCGGCCAATGGCCGACGCAAGGTACAACAAGTTCCCCGTCTTCCTTCTCGCCTTCGCTGTACTCGCCGTCGCCGACTGCCGTGTTCGAAGAGGGCGCCTACGTCCAACCGTCCAAGCCCACACCGTCGCCGCCCGAGCTTGACGTCGGCGGCGGCGGCCTGTTCGAGGGCACCTCGCCGGCCCTGCGACGAGGGCCGCTCACGTTCGGTGCGATGGCGGCGCCGAACGAAGAGGAGATCCACGAGATGATCACCTCCGGCTCCACCGCCGCCGCTGCGAGCCCGGGGTTCTTCATGACCGCCGCCGCTGCGTGCCCGGGGTTCTTCACGCAAGAGGAGACGAGGGCGACGGCAGGCCGTGGCGGCGCGCAACGAGCATCGGGAGGATGTTGCCGACGGAAGCCAAGCCGTCGAAGAAGAAGGCGAGGAAGAAGAAGAGCCAACTGAAGCCGCCGCCAACCTGTCGAAGGGGAAGAAGAAGAGGAAGAAGGACTCGCCGCCTGCCGAACCGCGTATCAAATGGACGTCGAAGGAAGAGGAGTGCCTCGCCGAAGCTTGGATGACCGTGTCCACGAACGGCATAATCGGGGCCAATCAGTCGTTCGACACATCGCGGTTTCGAGTGAGGCGGGCGTACGAGGAACGCAAACTCGTCGATCCCTACTTCAACAAGACGAACATGAACGTGTACCGGGAGACAAGGCAATGGCCACCCATTGGGGGATCATGCGGACGGCGTGCGGCAAATGGCACGGCGTACGGGAGGAGATCGACAAACGGCCGATCAGCGGCCACGACTTGGAGCAAAGGGTATGCTCCGCCGGCCCTACACCACCGAGGTACATCGTCGTTAGGCTGACCCGTATCGCCGTGCTCTTTTTTCCCGAGCTGCGCCGAGCTTTGGACATGTACACGGACGACACCGGCCTGCGGTTCAAGTTCCTCAACGTCTACGCCCGCCTCGAGAAGTGCGAGAAGTGGAAGGAAGTTCGCACGTCCCTCTCGAAAAGCAAGACCGAGCGAGTACAACCCCGACGCTCCGCCGGCTTGCGCGGCGGAAGGGCGCCCCGAGCTCGGCCGGAAGAAGCGAGAAAGAGCTCAAACGGACGGACAATCCCGCCGACGGGATGCGGGCGTCGATCGACAAGTGCTTGGGCCGACTTGAGATCGCACGCCGACGGGAGGAACGACAAGTTCGACGGCGGGTGGCGGGAGATGCTCGCCAACCAAGGCGCCCGGATCGCCCTGCCGAAGACGACGGTGGCGGCGAAGAAGAGGAACACGGACTTGGCGTTCCTCATGGGCGGCGGCGACATGGAACCGATGGACGAGGAGACGAGGAATTGGTAGCGGGGCCACCGCAACGACATCCTCCGAGCCACTACGTCGTCTCCGCCGGCTCCTACCTCGTCTACCTCACCATCTACCTCGTCGGCCGCGGGCGCTTCGACGTCCACCGCCGCTGCTTCATCGTCGCCCGCCGCGGCCGCTTCGGCCACGGCGTGTGAGGAAGCCGGTCCGTCGGACACCGCCGTGCCGGCCGGGACTGCCGACGAGCCTCGTCTCCGTGTAATTTCCCTCCGATCGCCGATCCGTGGCTGATCCTTTTGCTCCTTTTGCCGATCAACCGGCCGTACTTGTAGCGCGGGACGGCGATTTGTTTGAATTTAAACTCTATCCGCCGAACTCCGGGTGGACGACTGGAAATATGGTACTCCCCACGCCTTAATTTCGTTCAATCCGGCGGTAGTTTCGTCCGGATTTGGGCGTGGGGAGCGCCAACGACTGGGGATGCTGAACAGAAGGAAATTAGGGTGCGAGAAAATTGGGCAGCGGGGTGGGCGCAGGGTGCCAGCAAGCAAGCATGCACCGCAACTGTCGGGCAATAAGTGCACCTGCCACGGCAAGCAGTGTCAACCGCTGGGCGCGCGCGCGCGCGCCGGCCCCGGCCTGGGACCTCTGCCGCTGCCGCTGGAGCTACTTCCCCAGCGCAGCGTAGCGTCGAGAAAAAGCTTGGCACCGGGGCCCCATGGCACGGCGGGACGACCCCTCTCTTCGCGCAGGTCGTTGGGTTTGGATGGATCAAGCGCTAATCGATCGCAATTTGAAATTTGTTTGCGATATGTAGTGGGCACTGGGCAGTGGAACGCAATGTCCATAGTGGGGTTGAAGCTTTTGGAAATTAGCCGGCGCGCCGCGCGCCGCGCGCGGTGTAACGGGGAGGCTCGGACGGTTGTTGTTTTCCACTCGCGGATAGATCAGCTTTAGCTTTGGTGGATCCAATGCATGCACGAGATCGATCGGGAGAGAAACATACAGGTCAAGCGTGCATGGAATGATCTCTGCCTGCAATATAATCCAAGCGCTCCGTCCATGGCTCCAATCGATCTTGGGTTTGCATTATCTGATCTTCTTTGGGTTTTGTTCGTTTGTTCTTGTACTGGTTCAGGTGTGCACTTGCATCAGATTTAGGTTTGGATTCACAGGCTATTTCCGCTTCCAGCTTAAAGTTCATCACACATAAGTGGCTCAAGTAGAGGATTAGAATTAGATACGGCCGCTTGCCTGCATTCCTGCAGACATTCACCAATGAGAGGGGCATGATCAGTACTATAAGACCAAATTGGAGGATGACACTCAAGTTATTTAAAAAAAAAAAACGGAGGCAAAACATTTGCCTCATTCTGAAAAATAGTTTGACAAAGCAAAGTATAAAAAAACATACTTAAGGAGAAATAGGAGGACAAGATCTGAACATGACGTACCAGAACTCCAAAGTACGACCCCCAACCCTAGCCCCCACCACACCCCTACACCTGGGCATTCCTCGGGCCGGGCCGGGTTTCGGGCCAGGCCCGAAAAAGCCCGAACCTAAATTCCCAGGCCTGAGCCCAGCCCAGCCCGACCTTCGGGCTTACAAATCGGGCCTGAACCCGGCCCGAATACAGAAAAGCCCCACCTGAATACAGAAAAGCCCGGCCCGGCCCGACAAGCCCGACCCAAACTAGGTGTAAACCACGTTTTCTACACGCCCGGGCCCGGCCCAACGTTAGGGCTCAGAAATCAGGCCCGAACCCGGCCCGGCTGAAAGAACATCTCTCATATTATGTTTCGTGTGTTTGATGTCAATGTATGCGATACACTAATGTTTGTTTAAGTGGTGCAGGGTTTATATAGATACATTTGTATGTGTGTTGGATGTGGTCAGTGCTGTCAAAAAGAAACAGCAAAAAGTTCATTAGGCCGGATAATCCGGGCCGGATATTTCCAAAATATCCGGCCCCCAGATTTTCGGCTAAGGACCTGAGGTTTTGCAGCTCAGTATAGGGGCCGGATTTTTGCCCGGATATTATCCCGGTTTTGTCCCAAGGCCGGATTATCCGGGCCGGACATTTCGGAAATATCCGGCCCCCTCGAAAATGGCTAAGGACTTGAGGTTTTGCAGCTCAGTATAGGGGCCGGATTTTTGCCCGGATATTGTCCCGGTTTTGTCCCAAGACCGGATTATCCGGGCCGGACATTTCGGAAATATCCGGCCCCCTCGAAAATGGCTAAGGACCTGAAGAAAAGCTTCTCTGGATAAGGGCCGGACTTTTGCCCGGATATTGTCCCGGTTTTGTACCTGTGGCCGGATTATCCGGGGGGGGGGGGCGGATTATCCGGCCCGGCCGGATTATCCGGCCCCCCCGGAAGGCCCAACGGCTGGATTTTGGGGAGGGGTATTTATACCCCTCTTCTTCTTCCTTCCCCCTTTGCTCAATCATTGCACAAATATCTGCCAAGCTTCACCACCATTAGAGCCACCTCAAGAACACAAGATTTGCAAGATCTCCTTCCTCCCCCAACCAAAGCTCTTGATCTTTGGAGATTCAAAGGAGAAGACACCGATCTACATCCTCACCGAAGCGTTTTTCATTTCCCCCTCATTTGTTTGAGGGATCTCATGCTACTGTTCCTTTTTGGTTCCCTAGTTGATTTGTGTTGATGTGTTGTTGTTGATTGTTGTATTGTTACAGATTTGGGAGCCTCCAATTCGGTTGTGGATGTGTGCCCCAAGAACCTTGTAAAGGCCCGGTTTCCGCCTCGAGGAAATCCCTTAGTGGAAGTGGGCTAGGCCTTCGTGGCGTTGCTCACCGGAGATCCGAGTGAAGCCTTCATGGCCGTTGGTTTGGCTTTCGTAGCAACCACACTCCTCCAAACGTAGACGTACCTTCTTGCAAAGGAAGGGAACTACGGGAATCATCTCCGTGTCATCGCGTGCTCCACTCTCGGTTACCTCTATCCTATTCTATCTCTTGTATTGCGTAGCTATATCTTGCTTAGTTGCTTATCTTGTCATATAGGGAAATTCACTTAGTTGCATATCTAGAGAATTTACCTTTGTGTCAAGCCTAAATTGAAAAAGAACTAAAAATTGGGTAGCACCTATTCACCCCCCCCCCCTCTAGGTGCGGCATACGATCCGTTCAATTGGTATCAGAGCCTCGGCTCTTATTTCGGGCTTAACCGCCTAAGAGTATGCCGGACGATGGACCTAAGGATGGGGAGGCTCAGATGGTCACCATGGATGATATCAATTCGTTGAGGTCATCCATGGATGCTCAAATGGCAAGCATGAGACAGATGATTTCTGAGCTTTTGGCTCCGCCCCGTCCCGTGGCTTCCACCAAAGAGGATAATGCCACGGATGCGTTAGGAGTGGGTGATGCTTCGGTATTACCCTCCTCTACCGCACCCGTGGATGGTGATAACATAAACACTATCAAATCTACCATTGCATCTCCTAGGGGAACTAGTGGTGATGAGAGCTACAATCGAGTACCTCCACCTTTCCAATCACCCGATATACCGGTTCCCCATCCTCATATAAACATCCGGGGCGACCCACCTAAGTTTTCCGTTAATGATTACGATACTTGGCAATTTGAGTTTAGCTCTCATGTTCGAACTGCCTCCAATGAACTGTGGAGAATCATCGAGGAAGGCTTCAAGCCTTACAACCCCAACAAGTTGACTAGAAGAGAAGCGGTTGATAGTCAACTCAACAACACCGCCTTGCACATGATTTAAACTGTTGTGGGGACAAAGGAGTTGTCTCGTGTTCGGCATTTCACCACCGCCAAGGATGCTTGGGATGGTTTGGCCGCGAGTTGCATTGGAAGTGAGAGCACAAGAAGGAACAAGTATAATGCTCTTCGGAATAAAGCCGAAGGATTCATGAGGCTACCGGATGAAGATCATGAAGATATGTATGGAAGACTTCTCACCGTTGCCGGCTCCTTCCGGAATGTTGGAGCCACTCACATTAATGACTCTTGGATCAAGGAGAAGTACATTGAGTGCATGATGCCGTTTGAGCCTATTGATGTCAAGACTCTTGTCGGAAGAGAATGCTATGCCTCTCTCACCTCTCAACAAGCCGTGCACGAGATGCAAGCTCTCAAGGTGCTTGAGCAAAAATCTCATGATTCTCGCAATCGGGCTCTTGGGATGACAAAAGGGTCCAACCTTGCATTGGTGGTCAACTCCGTGGAAGAAGTGATCCCTCAAGAATCTTATAGGGCATCTTGGAGCATGACCTATCCGGAAGACTTGGAACACCACTATCATGACCACATGGCGTTCCATGCAAACTCCTTTTGGATTGATCCATCCAAGGCCAAAGAAGACAACATCAAGAGAAACAACTCAAGGGGTCCCTCAAGCTCGGGCCCAAGAACAAGGTCTTGCTACAATTGCAATGACAAGCGCCATTTCATTGCCGAATGTCCCTATGAGAATAGGGAGACTAATGGAGGAAGGCTCATCCCCAAGGACAAGAGCAAAGATTCAAAGGGCAAGTATTCAAAGCCCCCCAACAAGAAGTTCTATAACAAGAACAAGAAGGGCAAAAGGCCATCAAGGATTGTGCTAGTCACCAAAGAAGAATACTCTTCCGATGAGATTGAAAGTGCTAGTGATGATGAAGAGGAAAGCTCAAGATAAGTGGCCGCCATTGTCACCACCAACATTCCCTCTTCATCTCTCTTTGAATCCCCCAATGAGAATCCTCATATCAAGAATGCACATTGCTTCATGGCAAGGTCCTCCTTGGACACATCTATTGTGCTATCAACTCAAGAAGAGTATACCTCCGGAGATGATGATATTGATGATGAAGAAGATGCAACCTCTAATGGATTGGTCGCTCTTGCCTCCCTCTCCACTAACTCTTCATCACCAAGTGAATCCCCCAATGAGGTCATTCATGTGGAGGAAGAAAGTTGCCTCATGGCTAAATCCTCCGAGGTATCATCCCCTAACCCCTCTATGCCTATCATTTCAAGTGATCTAGGGGTTGACCTTGCTAGTCTAAAAGTGAAACAAGAAATGCTAGAGTTTGATGATTTCATTCTTAACCTACAAGGTAACACTAAGAAGCATGTTTCAAGTCTCATGGTTCGTATAGCTCAACTAAATGATACTCTTGAGAAAAAGTGCCAAATAGAAAGAGAAGACTCTCTAGAGATACATGCTCTTAAAAATGCTCTTGAGGAATGTCAAGAAACTATAGCATCTCTTGAAGAGAAGCTAGAAAATCTTGAAGAACCTCAAGATAAACTTAACAAGCTCACTAAAGCTAGAGATCTTGCTAGAGCTAAGACTAAAGTGCTTATAAAGGAAAAGGCCAAATTTGGTGTTGATCATGAGAAACTTGTGAAGGATCTAGATGAACTAGACAAGGCTCACAAAGCTTTGAAGAGTGAATACTCTCTCCTCTCCGAGTCTTATGAGCAACTTGAAATTAGGCTTGCTTCATATGACATACCTAGTACCTCGACTCCTTCATGTGATCATGCAAATATTATTGAGGAAAATGCTAGGTTGAAGGATGAACTTGCTAAGGCCTCCTCTCCCCAAAGTAAACTTTCCTTGGATGATCTTTGGAGTAAGCAAAGGTCAAACAATGGGAAGGAGGGACTTGGTTATAATACCAAGGCTAAAAAGGCAAACAAGAAAAAGACCAAGCCCACACATGAGAAAGCTAATGGTGAAACCCGAAAGGGCAAAACCATTAATGATGATGGTGCGGGAATAGATAACCCTCACTATGTTCTCTTTAAAGATTATTATGGTGATGTTTATGCTAAATATGTTGGTCCATATGATGGTTATGTTGCTTGGTCTATTTGGGTCCCAAAGACCCTTGTTGCTAACAAAAGAGGACCCATTGAAAAATGGGTACCTAAATCCAAGAATTGATCTCATGTAGGACTATGCCGCTGGAGGTTCAAAATGGGTACTTGATAGTGGATGTACAAGTCATATGACCGGTGGCAAGAACCTCGTCAAGGAGTTGAGGCCCAACATAAATCATATCACCGTCTCCTTTGGAGATAATTCTACATCCGAGGTATTGGGTTTTGGCAAGGTTGTGGTTGCACACAACATTACTCTTGTGGATGTCATGCTTATCAAAACCCTTGGTTACAATTTGCTTTTCGTTTCCGCCCTTGGCAAGATGGGTTTCGCCGTCTTTATTGATAATGATATTGTGGTCCTCTTGTGGAGCAAGACTCTAAAAGTCGCTTTCGTTGGGTATCGCGAACACAACTTGTATGTGGTGGACTTTTCGGGGACCACCACGACAAGTGCGATGTGCCTATTCGGAAAGGCGGACGTGGGTTGGTTGTGGCATCGCCGCCTAGCCCATGTCAACGTGAGAACTTTGCAAAGTCTTCACAAGGGGAACCATATTGTGGGACTAATGGAAAATGTGTCTTTTGCCAAAGATCGTGTTTGTAGGGCTTGTGTTGAAGGCAAAATGCATGACTCTCCGCATCCAAGCAAGACCATCATCTCTTCCAAGAGGATCTTGGAGCTCCTTCATGTGGATCTCTTTGGTCCCGTTACTCATGCAAGTCTTGGTGCGAAGAAACATTGCTTGATGATTGTCGATGACTACTCAAGATACACTTGGGTCTACTTTCTCAAGATGAAAGATGAGACTCAACAAATATTCATTGACTTTGCTATCGAGGTGCAACGCCAACACAACCTCCTCATTATGGCAATAAGAAGTGATAACGGCTCCGAGTTCAAGAACTATACACTCAATGATTTTCTTAGTGATGAGGGGATTCGACATCAATATTCCGCTGCTTACACCCCTCAACAAAATGGTGTTGCGGAGAGGAAGAACCGGACTCTTATGGATATGGCAAGGTCTATGATGGCGGAGTATAAATCCCGCTATAACTTTTGGGCCGAAGCCATCTCCACCGCTTGTCACTCCTCTAACCGGCTCTATCTCCGCAAGGGCTTGAACAAGACTCCATATGAAATACTCACCGGGAACAAGCCTAATATCTCATACTTCAAGGTGTTCGGGTGTAAGTGTTTCTACAAAATCAAAGGAGTTCGTTTATCTAAATTTTCTCCTAAAGCTTTGGAGGGTATATTTGTTGGTTACGGTGCCGAATCTCACACTTATAGAATCTTTGATGTATCCTCCGGGATTATCATTGAATCTTGTAGTGTGAAGTTCGAAGAAAATGATGGCTCCCAAGTGGGGCAAGTTGATGTTTGTGCGGGTGATGAAATACCTCAAGATGCCATAGTAAGAATGGGTGTGGGATTTTTCCGCCCCATTGAGGGACACGGTGTGGCGTCTCGGGAAGAACTATGCTCTACCACGGTGGAGCCCTCATCTTCTCAACATCAACAAACTCCATCAAGTGAAGCAAATGATGCACCAACCCAAGAACAAGAACAAAACCCTCCCTCTTGTGTGCAAGATCAAGGACAAGATCAAGGACAAGATCAAGGACAAGATCAACCAAGAATTCATGATGGCTCCGACGAGTATCCATTTGATATTTGCTCCGCACCAAATGATGTCCAAGATCAAGCACATGAGGTTGAGCACTCTCAAGAAATTGAAGTTGCTCAAGTTGAAGGTCAAGACGGGGACCCAAATGATCAAGTTGATCAAGTGACACCTCCAAGGCCAAGAAGGACCAAGGAGGAGATCGAGGCCCGTCGTCTAGCAAGAAGAGAAAGACAACTTGAACTTCGTGGACACACACATGACAAGGTTCTTGGTGATGTAAGGGCAAAAGTTTCCACAATAAGGCAATTGGCTAACTTTAGCAACCATCATGCTTATATCTCCTTAGTGGAACCCAAGAAAGTATTTGAAGCCCTTGAAGATTCGGATTGGTTGGAAGCTATGCTTGAAGAACTCAACAACTTCAAGCGCAACAAAGTGTGGACCTTAGTAGAGAAGCCAAAGGGGTGCCGCAATGTTATAGGCACTAAATGGATTTTCAAGAACAAGCAAGATGAGTTTGGAAATGTTGTGAGGAACAAGGCAAGATTGGTGGCTCAAGGGTTCTCTCAAGTTGAGGGAATTGACTTTGGAGAAACCTATGCTCCCGTGGCTCGCCTTGAGTCCATCCGTATCCTTCTTGCTTATGCATCGCATCATAACTTTAA
Organism: Lolium rigidum; assembly: GCF_022539505.1. Lineage (NCBI taxonomy): Eukaryota > Viridiplantae > Streptophyta > Magnoliopsida > Poales > Poaceae > Lolium > Lolium rigidum. The sequence goes on along the minus strand of NC_061510.1, from coordinate 57,281,144 downwards.
GTTACAACAAATGGATGTGAAAAGTGCATTTCTTAATGGTCCTTTGCATGAAGAGGTTTATGTTAAGCAACCCCCGGGGTTCGAGGATCTCAACTTTCCTAACCATGTCTACAAGCTTGATAAAGCACTTTATGGTCTCAAACAAGCTCCTAGAGCTTGGTACGAGCACCTTAAGGAATTGTTGGTAGACCGTGGGTTTGATGTTGGGCTAATCGATCCCACTCTTTTTACTAAGAGGGTCAATGGGGAGCTTTTCGTTTGCCAATTATATGTTGATGATATTATCTTTGGCTCTACTAACAAAGCTTTCAATGATGAATTCTCAAAGCTTATGACCGATAGGTTTGAGATGTCTATGATGGGAGAGATGAAGTTCTTCCTTGGTTTTGAGATCAAGCAATTGAGGGAAGGAACCTTCATCAACCAAGCAAAATATCTCCAAGACATGCTCAAGAGGTTCAAGATGACCGAGATGAAAGGTGTTGCCACTCCTATGGTTACTAAATGTCATCTTGCTCTTGATCCCAATGGTAAAGAGGTGGATCAAAAGGTATATCGCTCCATGATTGGATCCTTGCTTTACCTTTGTGCATCTAGACCGGACATAGTGTTGAGTGTTGGTGTGTGTGCAAGGTATCAAGCTTCTCCTAAGGAGAGCCACATGATGGCTCTCAAAAGAATCTTTCGGTATTTGGTTGATACCCCAAGATATGGTATTTGGTACCCCAAAGGCTCAATCTTTATTCTCAATGGATATACCGATGCGGATTGGGCGGGAGACAAGGATGATAGGAAATCAACTTCCGGGGCTTGCCAATTTCTTGGAAGGTCCTTGGTGTGTTGGTCTTCTAAGAAGCAAAATTGTATATCTCTCTCCACCGCCGAAGCCGAATATGTTGCCGCCGCAAGTGGATGCACTCAATTGTTATGGATGAGGCAAACTTTAAAGGAATACGGTGTCATTTGTGACAAAGTGCCTCTTTTATGTGACAATGAAAGTGTCATCAAGATTGCCTATAATCCGGTGCAACATTCAAGAACGAAGCATATTGAGATCCGGAATCATTTCATTAGGGATCATGTTGCCCGTGGTGATATTGAGCTTATCTATGTTCCTACCAAAGATCAACTTGCCGATATTTTCACGAAGCCTCTTGATGAAGCAAGGTTCACTTATTTGAGGAATGAGCTAAATATCATTAATTCAAGGAGTATAGCTTGACCATCTTGCAAACACACCTTCATCTCAAAACTTTATTTGGTTTAGATGTGGGCATGGAAATAGGGGGAGTGCGGTTTAAATTATTGAGCTATCCCTCCCCCCATAATGCCAACATTAAAGATATCATATGTTGATATGTGAGCTTCAATGATGAGTATTGGTTTGGACCCAAGATATATCTTCGCGGTGCCATACCATAACACTCATATATGGTGGCCTAGGCCACCACACTCTTCTTTGTGAAGAGTTGGAGTTATTTGGATCTTCATTGGATTTTATTGACATCTCCTTGTTCTTATGGGAAATCACTCTAGTTTGGCCTTATTTGCTCATATCTTGCAAACTTGAGTGATCATGTACCATTAACAGTGTGTACCCTCTAAACCTAAGCCTACACTCTCCTATAAGCCTCTTCCATCTTGCTCATTTGTCATGTTTGGTAAAAACTTGGAGTTCGAGGTTTCTCGGTCGGATGATCTAGGTTGCCCCATCTTATTGGTCAATATGCATCTTATATGTGACGTGATATTTTATTGCACCACATATGGGTTCGCAAATAACCAACTAAAGATAGGTAGGATTTCCGGTGTTCTGGAATTTTCCAGAAAACCGGATAATCCGGCCCCCTGGCACCCCGGAATATCCGGCCAGGCCGGATTATCCGCCCCTACTTTGGGCCGGATTATCCGGCCTGGGCGATTTGTGGGAGGACTAAGAGGGGCCGCGGGGAGAACAGTTGCCACAGCAATCAGTTCACCCCACGCGCCCTCCTCTTCCTCCTCAAGCCGCCGGAGCTCCTCCTCCTCGCCGGAGACGCCCCGTCCGCTCCCTCTCGGAGTTCTTGGGTGGATCGGGTGCTTCTCCTCCCTAGCTATCTTCTCCTCCAAGCGGCTTTCGCAATGGATGCGGGTATGACTCACAATCCCTAACCCTAGGTGTTGTGATTTGTATGTGCCTTTTTCTTGGTGGATTTGGTGTCTAGTTGTTTCAAATCGTGTGTAGTATACTCCTCTTGCATGCTATGAGGCCGATCTGGTCATAGAAAAGTTTTTGATTGAAAAAACTGCAAGATTCGCAGGGCCGGATTATTCGGCCCCCGCAAAGACCGGATTATCCGGCCCGGCCGGATTATCCGCCCCCAGGGGACACCGGATTATCCGGCCTGGAGCTTCATCGCCACTGCAGTTCTGTTTTAATCCATTGTGTCTAGACTTGTACGGACTTATAGTATGTTTCTAGAGTACATTACTATATCATACATGGCTTATGAGCATTATCTTCCCTTTTGCTATCCATCTTTGCTTCTCGCAGGTGGTGCTTCTCGGGCTGGTCGGAGACGCACTAGGCATGATCGATCTAGTGATGAGTTTGCATCCAACGCTCCTCGCAAGTCCTCAGCATCCAGGCAGAAGAACAAGGCTACAAGGGAAAACTACAAGAACATGGACATTGTCTCTTATTCCGCTATTCGCATGAAGAACTGGTATGAAGACCTCCCAAGGGATGAAGAGACAGAGGGCAGGAAATTCTGGTGCATGGAACAGGAGTTCATCTACAAGGACATTTATGAGCCCATGAGGAAACTGCGACCCATGCAAGCAATCGATGTGGATGTTCTAGCTGAAAACAATCATTTTCAAGATGCAATCTGGGTAGTTGGCAAGTTGGGCTTGAAGGATATCATGAAGATTCAATGTGACTATAGTCCAGAGTTGGTGAAGCAATTCTTTGCCACTTTGGCCATCCGAAGAGATGAGGACCGAACTATGGAATGGATGTCTGGCTCTACTCACTATAGTGCATCCTTGCGCCGGTTTGCTGGTATTCTTGGACTTTCTGCAGGAGGAGGTCGTCGCCTCCATGGGCCACAGAAGACAGATAAGAATGTCTTGTTTGATCTCTATACCTCAGCTGGAGTTGTTGGTTCTTCCAAGGGGCTGCTTCCCATATATGGCCAGTTACTCAGGTTCTTTCGGGCCACCATTACTCCAAGTGGTGGTAACAACGATGCTCTCCGGGGAACCCTTGTGGATCTTATGCACCTCAGCTTGAAGTGTGCTCGTGATGTTAATGAGGAACGTGACTACTCTATTGATGTCATGGACTTCATCTTCAATGAGATTCATGATGCCATGGTCTCCCGGACCACCATTCCTTATGCTCCCTACATCCAGCTCCTCATCAACAACTCTGTGGCTTTGGAGAGTGAAGATTTGAGCGGGTATCCTTTGATGAAGCACTCTGTCAAGAAGCCTTACAATATTAAGCCTGTCTCTTCTGCTGCACCTGCGCCTGACTCCTTCATGGGTGATGCTCGTTCTAGTGGATTTGCTCCTGCTCGCCATGCTGACCTCCCGGCTATGAAGAAACAAGTGAACAGGCTCAGTTGGTTTCAGCGTTACATCCTTTGCATGAACATTGAGATCCATAAGGAGAACTATGCGGCCAGCCGTGAGCGTTCGAGATTAAGCATACTCGGGCGGTTATTCCGCACAAGCTCAGTGGTGAGCAAGGACCCCCTCCTCAGCCTCCAGTTCACCCAGGTTACAGTGGGTGGCATTCCGCTCAGGTTCCGTGGAGTGATCTTGATGATTGCATTCAAAGGTCCAGCCTCACTCGCCGCTCTCTGGATGCCCCTGACACTGATGAAGAAGAAGAAGAAGGAGCGTACCAATCCGATGATGAAGATGGCTCCGAGTGATCTCCATGGGGCGAGTAGCATTGCGCTTGTCCCCTTTTTGGCGTCTCGATGCCAAAGGGGGAGAAGTGTTCTATTAGGACTTCTCTCGGGGATTTGCATGGTTTGGGCACAAGCATACGCGTTTATCATTCTTCTATCGCTTGTGTGCCCTTTTATTTGCACTATTTGGTTTGTTTGTGTCCCGTTTGAAACTATGTGCTATGTGGTGTGAGACATTGTTATGGTTTTCGGATTTCTATATGTTGAGATCAAGGCTATTATATTATGTGTGATGCTATATCTCTGCATCATATATCTACACATGGGTATGATTTCTAGCATCCTATCTCAACTTCATATATGTATATGTCTCTCGTTTGAGCTCTTGATTGATACCTCTTGTGTTGAGGCACCTCGCTCCTATGTGTTGTGTATTTGTATTCAAATGAAAATTACTTATATGCACACATGTAGGGGGAGCGCCTCTATGTTTTGCCATCATATTTGTCTCTATAGTGATTCTCTTGCAAATCCGTATATTGTCATCAAACACCAAAAAGGGGGAGATTGAAAGAACATCTCTCATATTATGTTTTGTGTGTTTGATGTCAATGTATGCGATACACTAATGTTTGTTTAAGTGGTACAGGGTTTATATAGATACATTTGTATGTGTGTTGGATGTGGTCAGTGCTGTCAAAAAGAAACAGCAAAAAGTTCATCAGGCCGGATAATCCGGGCCGGATATTTCCAAAATATCCGGCCCCCAGATTTTCGGCTAAGGACCTGAGGTTTTGTAGCTCAGTATAGGGGCCGGATTTTTGCCCGGATATTGTCCCGGTTTTGTCCCAAGGACGGATTATCCGGGCCGGACATTTCGGAAATATCCGGCCCCCTCGAAAATGGCTAAGGACTTGAGGTTTTGCAGCTCAGTATAGGGGCCGGATTTTTGCCCGGATATTGTCCCGGTTTTGTCCCAAGACCGGATTATCCGGGCCGGACATTTCGGAAATATCCGGCCCCCTCGAAAATGGCTAAGGACCTGAAGAAAAGCTTCTCTGGATAAGGGCCGGACTTTTGCCCGGATATTGTCCCGGTTTTGTACCTGAGGCCGGATTATCCGGGGGGGCGGATTATCCGGCCCCTACTTAGGCCGGATTATCCGGCCCCCCGGAAGGCCCAACGGCTGGATTTTGGGGAGGGGTATTTATACCCCTCTTCTTCTTCCTTCCCCCTTTGCTCAATCATTGCACAAATATCTGCCAAGCTTCACCACCATTAGAGCCACCTCAAGAACACAAGATTTGCAAGATCTCCTTCCCCCCCCAACCAAAGCTCTTGATCTTTGGAGATTCAAAGGAGAAGACACCGATCTACATCCTCACCGAAGCGTTTTTCATTTCCCCCTCATTTGTTTGAGGGATCTCATGCTAGTGTTCCTTTTTGGTTCCCTAGTTGATTTGTGTTGATGTGTTGTTGTTGATTGTTGTATTGTTACAGATTTGGGAGCCTCCAATTCAGTTGTGGATGTGTGCCCCAAGAACCTTGTAAACGTCCGGTTTCCGCCTCGAGGAAATCCCTTAGTGGAAGTGGGCTAGGCCTTCGTGGCGTTGCTCACCGGAGATCTGAGTGAAGCCTTCGTGGCTGTTGGTTTGGCTTTTGTAGCAACCACACTCCTCCAAACGTAGACGTACCTTCTTGTAAAGGAAGGGAACTACGGGAATCATCTCCGGGTCATCGCGTGCTCCACTCTCGGTTACCTCTATCCTATTCTATCTCTTGTATTGCGTAGCTATATCTTGCTTAGTTGCTTATCTTGTCATATAGGGAAATTCACTTAGTTGCATATCTAGAGAATTTACCTTTGTGTCAAGCCTAAATTGAAAAAGAACTAAAAATTGGGTAGCACCTATTCACCCCCCCCCCTCTAGGTGCGGCATACGATCCGTTCACCGGCATGCAAGCCCGACCCGGCCCGGCCCGGGATTTTCGGGCCGGGCCGTCCGGGCCGGGCTTCCCATGCCCAGCTGTACACACCCCCTCCTCCCGCCGCCGCCGGTGGCGTGGCGGCGGCGAGGGGTCTTCCTCTGCTGCGCCAGGTAGTGCCCGGTCTAGACTTCGCTCGGTGTACTGGGACGTCGCATCAGAATGAGGATGCTTGAGCTCGATCCCCATGTCGGCAAGGCCACTTGTGGCGGCGCCGGCGGGCTGCTGGCCTAGTTTCCTCTAAGATCTGCGGATCGGGGGAGAGTGGATTCCCCGGGCACGGTCGAATTTCGACCCTACCGTGGAGTTTGCGGAGTCTGTTCTAGAGTCGGAGGAGTGCTGGTGCGATGGAGTGGAAGGAGATGGCACCACTGTCTTCCCTTTTAGGGTTTGTGTTCTTCTGGTGGTTTGCGGCTTTCACGTTTTGCAGTTTCTTCCGGTCGGCCTTGGTGGTGAGGGGAGGAGGCGATTCGACGTGTCGACGCCAAAATCGGCCAGATGGTTGAGCTTTCTGCTTTGGGAGAAAGACCCTTCTTCCTCCTTGTCGGTATGATTTGTTGTTGTTGTTCTTCTTCTTCCTCGGCGCTAATGCTGGAGGGAGTACCTGGTTTGCCCGGGCGGATGGCCCAGCCGCGGTGCTGGACCGATCGGTTGACTCGAGTTCCCTTCCTTCCGGAAGAGACACTTTTCGCGGTACTCAAAGCCAAAGATGGCGACGGCTGTTGCAGGCGTGTTGAATTGGTGTCCATGCCTTCTCGGCGCTGGTGTCAAGGAAGGAGGAAGCAGCGTGGTGGCAATTGTACCGTGGTCGAAGATGATGACCTGCTTGCGCTTGGTTGGAGTTCTTTCTGCTGCAAGGGTCTTCTCTTAAGTTTATGGGATGATGACACAAGGCTCCGGAAATCTTCATGGGTTATGGTGGTCTTAGGGTGTTCTAGATGTTCTTGCTCCTTTGTGTTTGTGTTTCTCTGTGCTTGTAAGGGTCAAGAAACTTTGTATCTTTCCGTGATATTAATGTAGAGAAATTCTCAAAAAAGATCTAAACATGACGGCTTGGCCTCTGAACAAGATCTAAAGACGGCTGCTCCTCCCCGCCTCCCCGCGCAGCTCGTCCGTCCTTTTTGGCCCTGGATCTCTGGCAGTCGGTGGGTGGACCGGAGGTGGCGCAGACCGGGGAAACCCTTGGCCGACGCCGGGGGCCACGATGTCGATGACATTGCACGCCGTTCTCTTCTTCAAGGCGACTTCGAGGTTTGTTTCCCCTCTCCCCCTTTCCTGACTGTCTCGAGTGAAAACCCAAAGCTTCGGCTTGGACAGCGGTAGCGCTTCAGCGTCGTACCCTTCTTGAAGACGCTGCCTTGAGATAACGGATCTGGTGGTTGAGCTCGTCGGTGGTTGGTGGTAGCTTGTAGGTCGGCGGTGGTTGGTGGTAGCTTGTAGCGGGTGCGGTGGTTGGTCATGCGCTCGCAAGGCTCGGCTTTGGGAAAGCTTTGGCGACTCTTGACCTGGCCCGGTGGCACTAGCCCGTTCTCACCGTGTGTTCAATGGGACCTGCCTGGCAGTTTGCGTCTCAGTGTGGTGGTTGGTTCCCTGGGTGGTGGTGTGGTCTGTGGGTGATGGTGTTGAGGCGGTAGTGCCCGGAATCTTCCTCCTGGCAACGTGTGTGTCATTGGTCATGCATGCTCAGGGGAGTTGCTCCACCTCTTGACGGGTGCGGCACCTCTCGATCCGAGTGGGAAAGCAGGGTACTTTCTTCGGAGGTGGACGATGCCATTGCGACACGGCTCGCCTCCCTGAGGTTGGCAAGGGCATGAGGTCCTCATTGGCGTGCACCTTCACCGACTCTACTTCTGTTTCGGTTGGATCACGGAGCTGGACGAAGGCCTTGGTGAATAAGTTGTGCTTCTTTTCATCCTTTTCTTGTTTTCGATGTGTGTAAGCTGTCTTTCATCACTGTGTAACATTGTTGTTAAAACGATATTAATTTAACGCAGGACTAAAGCCTTACCTTTAACAAAAATAGGAGGACAGCGAAGTGGTGTGCACAATTAAAACTGCACCGAGCAAATTGAAGCCTACACTGCAATTTATACTTCTGATGGCCAGTACTGCTCCCATTTATCTCGAGCAGTAGGCATTCTGATAGCATCTTCGTCTCTCGCAAGACTTAAGAACCAAAATTCATATCTTGGCCCGTCAACGACGCCGACGCTCGCGTAAGTACAGGATTGACATCAATGGGTGTTAGTCATTTTACGCCAGATGTGCACGCTACATGTACCTATCTTAGGAAAGGAGTAGACCTCTCCAGCGTGAGTAATTGTAGTACTGTAGTATACACCCCATGTTCAGCAGCTCTGTCATACTCCAGACAGGCAAGTTGACATGCTTACATGCCTCCTCGATCTGGACTTCTAGAGCAACTTAACTAACTGCCTTCCATGAGAAAAATATTAGTAGGGAATTATGACAATCACCATTCCTACTGTTGGACATGTGTTCCTGAGCTGCCAGTTCGCGAAATACAGACGATGAACAAGGGCATCGCATACCCCTTCTTCTGCATACATCCACACATAAATTCGATGAAGATGAGCTAGCAGCTTTCCATGGATTATGCCATGCAGAAATTCTGGAAACAAAAAGTGAATAGTGGCAGGCTGCAGAAGGCGATCTTGAAGCAACAACGCATATATAGCACCATAGGCAGGGGCTGGACCTGGAGTCCTGAACATGGACGATGTCACGAGGAGGAGAAGGAAATGAATGTGGGGGTGGAGTACGTGCACCGATGACCAATAATGGCGGCTACGTGCACGCCCACAGGCTACAGTGCACGAGGAGGAACATCTAGGAAGAGCATGAGCAGATTGCCTCTGTCTACGTATGTAGACTGTAGAGGAGGTGCAGCCCCTTGTTTCTGAATTCTGATGCAGAGGCATCGCCGCCTAGTCTATCGAGGATGAAATGTAGAGGGGAAACAGTGGATCCATATTTAACTTCATTGCCATTCTCTGACAGTGCTGCATGATGCTTTGCTTGGGGTACCTGATCGTGACATTGCGCCCACTTGTGTCCCTCTGGACCCTCCAAATTAGCTAGCCTAGCATCCTGTTTGTTGTACTGGTAGACTGGTGGTCTATGGTGTTCCCACTGATCATGGTGAGATCAATTATCCCATCCATGGCTGTGTGTAATGTGGTGTTGATAAACCGTAGCACTCCCACCAAGCTGAAGAGGTCATTGGTTTCGTCTTTGGTAAGACAGTTGTTTGTTGGAATTTCACCACGAAATGGCAATGCATCTGAAACAACACGAAATGCTAGCTGTTGGTTTTCTGGCATGGCTTCAACTCGGAAGCATCGGTTGGAACGAAGCAATTGGACTCTGCCGCGGTTAAACACAGCTTATCTACTGTCAAACGAAGCAATCACGCAGGAGGAAGAAAGAAAGCTAGAGGAAACACAAAAACCAGACATCAGAAAATGGGGGTGTCTACTTTATTTGGCCTGACTGCGCGGTGAGCTCAGAAACGTCTTATCTACTGCGGCCATCTCATGCTGCCTGCTGCTGCACTTACATATAGACTGTTGCAACGGTGCAGCGGGAAGGCTGACGCGGTGCCGCAGGGCCCAGAAGAAGAAACCAAGCCAGAATAGTATAGTGGTCGAGTACTGGGAAGAAGAAGAAGAGGCACGAGAAGCCAAGGCCACCAGATTTTAATAGAAGGAGGAGCTGCAGTATTCATAACTGCGTGTCTGCGACTCTGGTGGTGGCTTGCATTTACGCAGCTCGTGTCAGGCCAGGCAAATGACAAGAGGAAGCCTTCACACTCTCTGGCTTTGGCAACGGCGACGTGTTGGCGTCCACGGCCATGGACGGCCAAGCTAGGGCAGAAGGGCCTACAGGACCCGTCGATCGATCGGCCATATCTCTCTTCGGATCTTGTGCTTCTGCACGCCTGTAACAAGTTTGACAGCGCAAGCAGCAAATATTGGGGCTCACGGGCGACGGGGTCAGCAGGAGCAGCTGCAACAATGGCTGGCTATGTGCGTAGCATAGTAGCTGATGACTTGCTGCTGCGAGCATGGATGGAGGTCGAACAGCGTCGTCTTCGTGGTCAACGGTGCGGCGTGCAACACGTAGCCGACCCTAGTGGCATAGTGGAAGCAGGGGCATGTCGACTCTTGCACAGCAGCCATCTCTATGAAGATGATCCTCGCACAGTACTACCACACGATGTGTCGAGACCATGCTTGCTCGAGTTGGCATCACCTCATTCTGTTCCAGGCCATCCAAAGCTCACCGAGGATGTCCAAGGACCAAGGGAATATGATCGGGAACCAACAATATGCAGCTAAGGAACAAATGTTTTGCAATAAACATTGTACTGTGCAGTCACATGAAGATGAACATGGGTTTCTTGAGTCTGTCTACCAAACAAATGTGCTTCAATGGCGATCATACAATCCATGTTTCTATTTTAATACAAAGACATCACTCAGGTTGAATTTCAGAGAAACGACACCAATTTTTCCTGGCATGTCGATATACCCATGTTTTCCGCAGGTACAGAAACAAAGATCAAGGGCAAAACAGTTATAGCCGTAAGATTACAAAAGCAGCATACTTAAAAAAAAAACAGATAATTCATATAGGACCAAAGTCGGCTTGGTATATCCAATTATTAGCCAGCCAAATTTCGTCAATGTAAGAAATACACGACAAGTGCTCAGGAGTGGACTCCTCGTAGCAAATTTTGGGGTATCCAGGTCTAAAAGCCTTATACATGCCTTCAAGACATGATGTTACCCACCATGTGCTTTACCAGACCTCGGGACGCAGCTCGCCGGTTGCAGGAGGCATCCATTTCCCAGAATTGTACACACTTTCGCCAACTTTCCACCCAGGAACATTTTTCATGATCCTCGCTTCCTCTTCAAGATACTTCTTCCATTCCTTCACAAATCTACAGCAGGAGCATCAAAGGCCTTATGCATTATGCAGATGATATAGGGTGAAAACCAACGACCTACAGTAACGAGTTTTACCTTTCATCCTCTTCAGCTTGGAGCATTGGCAGTATAGCACTACGTGCAGCGATTTTCTCTTCCTTCAGTGCACTGCACATACAGAATTCCACACCATTAAACTATAAGATAAGCATAACATGCACAGCATTCAGGACTTGTGAAGCTAAAGGATAGATAGATATATAATATAACATTGATGTGACAATATAGAATAAGAACTGCAGAGCTATAAAGCATGAACAGAAAACAAGGACTGGCTGGTTTCAGTATAAAATGGAGTGGAAACAGCTAAAATTTGTATTGTGTTGATAAAATGATGCACAAGTTTATAATAACAAAAATTTAATGGCAAATACAGAACGAACATCCATAGAAGGAAGGCACGTTAGGCACCACTTTTGTCTGTCAAAGTTTGTCCATCATGAAAAAATGAATGTTTAGATAGATTTGACGGTTGTCATTAGACCACTGTATTAACTAAAAATCTATTTTCTCATCTGACCCTAGTAGTAGAAGTAATCGGATTATTGCCTGGACTACAACCGCCTAAAGTGCACCCTTAACTGACAATACCAGTACTTGACCCTACCGTACCCACGCTGACCAAGGGTCAAGAGAGAGAGCAACAATGACATTGGTGAAGGCATAAGGTGAGCTTGGACCTGTACAGAGATACCCTGTGAGGTGTCAACACCATGAGGTTGCGAGGTGCAGTTACATGTCTTCAGAAAAGGGATCCCAGGGAGAGGATTCCCTGAGTGGACTGATGGTCTGGTAGGGAGTAGTTTGATTGTGCTGGGCGGAGGACTTCGAGAATTTTGTCAATGGCTGCTCACCAGATAGTGAAGATGAAGGGCTCTGACATCTGGTTTACCAACTGACATGAGAGAGTCAGACCCATCCGACCCGCTGCAACATGATGTGAAAACCACGAAACAAAGGGGCAAAGGGGGTAAAGTGACTGTTTTGGGAGTTGAAGGCTGTATTTTAGGCAGTTACGGAATTTTAGGTCAGACTAGGACTCACTCAATAGTTCATCGGTTAGATATGGGTTACTCTTCTACAATAGTTACCACTAAAGCTATCTCTGCTAAAATTTCGAACTCATACATCTTACCTACAACACAGGTGACTTTAAAACTCTGTGCCAGGGTGCTGAAGGGGTGCTATTTCCCGGAAACCGATTTCCTTTCTGTGGTGAAACCTAGGGCATCCTCGTATACCTGGCGATCAATTCTGTTTGGTCGAGACCTACTGGTACAAGGGATCGGATGGGTTGTTGGTAATGGGGAAAGGATCAGTATTTTGAATAATAGCTGGATCCCAGGATACAATTCTGGTACATATACCACTTTACAGAATCTGCAAAAGGGTATCGACAAAGTGAAGTTTCTGTTGAACAACAGTGCAGATAAATCAAGTTACAGAATCTGCACGAGGGTGTCAACAAGTGAAGTTTCTGTTGAACAACAGTGCAGATGAATGGGATATGGACAGAGTTCGCGAGTACTTTCCAGAGCCCATGGCGAATTTGATCCAGCAGATTCCGATCAGCAACTTTGGACGCGAGGATTTCGTCTCATGGCCACAAGCTAGACTGGGCATTTACACAGGCCGATCTGCATATAATATGGCCATGACTGCGCAGCTCTTCTCAAAGCGGTGTGCAAAAGGACACAGCGATAGTTTTGATGTGGCTAGCAAAGAGAAGAGCTGGAAAGCGATTTGGGCGGTAAATTCACCCAATAAAGATAGTGCTGTGGCGAATGGCCCATGACTGCCTCCCAACTGGTTTTCAACTTCAGTATCGCAAAATACCTGCAGACGACCAGTGTATCTTTTGTGGGCGGTCGGAGAGAGTGGAGCACTTCTTCTTGTTCTGCCCTTTTGCTTGAACAGTTCGGGATGCGGTGAAGGAACATGTTCAGGTCAAGCTCAATAGAAGCTTGTTTTCGGATATGAAACAGTGGGTATTTGATTTCCTGGACAAAGCATCTCCTATACAAGCAACGACAATGGTGGTCAGGTGTTGGCATCTGTGGGAAGCTTGAAACGATGCCAGGAACTGACATGACCGACTGCAACCAGCACGGGTAGCTAACAAGATCACGACCTATGTTGAACAATATTGTACAGTATTGCTTCAAGGCATCGTCGGCAAACAGGTGTGATTCCTCCTCACATCCACGATGGATTTCACCACCAGCCATTCTGGTTTGTGTGAACGTTGACGCTGTTGTGTTCAAGCCGAGAATCAGATTGGTCTGGGAGTGGTGGTGTGAGACCACTTATGTGCCTTCAAATTTGCCTGCAGTGAAGGGATAGATGGCATCACCTTCCCTGAACTTGTAGAGGTTACGACTGTGAGGAGAGCTCTGGTGCTCGCAAGGGATCAGGGATTCAAACATATTGTCCTGGCATCAGACTATCTCACCCTGATTCAGAAGATCTCAGCTCCGCGAAGGATCGATCCATGCATGGTGGGCTGTGTGGTAGGTGACATAAAAAACCTAGCCTTAGAGTTTTCAATCTGTTCGTTCACGCATGTTGGACGGAAAGTGAATGTCGTGACGCATAATTTAGCTCGTAGTAGTGAGCCTTCTATTTGTAATCTCTCTTTTGATGTTATCCTGGAGTGTATTCGGGAAGTACTTTGTACTGATGTTGAGCAATCAATAAAGCGCCGCAATTCTCCCAAAAATGGTTACTTTAAATATATCGCCAAGTGTGTGTATGTGTGTGGTGGAGCGCACGGCAGGTTCATGAGGGGGACATGACAGACACAGTGTTTATAACAAAGGTGGATGGCCCAGTGAGAGAGGGAGAAGGAGAGGGCTGGGCTATTGATGTACAATGGAAGTGGAAGAGTATTCTGGGTTTTTAGATTATATATCTAAAGGCCCAGTGAAAGACGGCTACTTCTTAATTTTTTAGAGAAAAAGGAGTAGCCTATGCCAATGACAGAGCCATAATTGTAACTACAATGATTTTGTGACTTGATGTATGCAGTATGCTACAACATTGACCATTATTCAGCTGTTCATGTGCCTATAATGTGCAAAGGATGTGAAGCAAGAAGTGCTGCTTTCAAATCACACAAATACACAATACGTCTGCGCAAATTTGTTGTACATTTTCACTAGAACCCATCCATCATAATTTTGACACAGGAGCCAACAATCATGCTCAAATTGGTTGCTGAGCTACAGATTTGGTGATAGAGAGGTAAGCATTGTGAACTTCAAGTTTTCCCAGTTTTAGCTAACTAGACGTTACAGTAGGTTGGGTGACATAAACTTAGAGCAGTTGCAAAGGAATATAGTAGCATATTAATTGTAATGTAACACATCCATATACATATGAACCTAAAAAATGACTCTTGTGTGCTTTGAGACAAAATCCCAAGAGGCAAAATCAATTGAAGGCCACATAGCTTCTTCGGCATATGGATACATCTAAATGACGTCATGAGCATACAACTAACCTGCCCAACACCAAAGAACACCAGAGGCACATTGTTTTACGGAATGTTCACTCTGCGTTCCATCGACAAACTCTCTCAGAAATCCATCGAAGATTGTTAATCGTCAGCATTCCATTGGTTTGGTCAAATTTTACAGAAAATGATGTTTCAATGCAATGAAACCCCGAGTCAAAATGGCACTCATGCGCTTTGAGATAAATAAATAAAAAACCAAAAAAAATAGAAGGCCACTTAGTTTCTTCAGCGTACGGAATACATCTAAATAAGGTCATCAGCCTACACGGTTCAACAACTAATATCACCATGCAGACACATTGTTTTACGGAAAATTTAGTCTGTGTTCCATTGAGAAAATATCAAATTGTTAAAATGCCATCAAAGATTGTAAATTGAATACATTCCATTAGTTTGGTCAAATTTTGCAGAAAACGGCATTCCATTACGATCAGGAATTCAGGATGACATTCCTGCGCTTTGAGACCAGAACAAAAATCAATTGGAGACCACTTAGTTTTTTTTTGGCGTATGGAATGTATCTCCTGCTAATGAAAGATCTTGCTAGATGCTACTACTGCCATTACTATATCGGTGTATCACAAATGATATCTAATCATCAAACTAATTTTTTTGTTTGAGATCAAACCAGCTGCATCAATTATCTGAGTTAAAGCAAAAAAAATGTTAAGAATGCATAGCAACTACAGTAGGCAAAGGCAAGATGCCATGGAAGATCGATACCTGACCAGTGGCCATTCGGATGGAACCGGTGACTGGCGGGCAACAGTAAGAGATACGAATTTCAGAACATACAGCAAATCTATGCGCATGGCACAAACTTACCGGCGGACCTTGTTCCCCTTTCCGACCTGGTACATGCCCCATGAGAAGGCGCCGAAGGTGGTGAGGAAGATGGCCCAGGCGCTGGGCCCCGTGGTGGGGATGCGGCGCGCGTAGCGCACGGGCGCGAACCCGCCCGGCGGCGGCCCGTCCTGCAGCAGCGGCATGTCCTTGACGCTGGCCATCCCGGGCTTGTTCCGCACCAACGCCTCCGTCATCTTGGCTCCGATCCGGTAACCTCGCCACCAGCGCGGAACGGAGCACCTGCGGATCTGGAGCTCCGGCGGGAGGCCTGGCGATCGGGCGTGCGGCTGTTGCTAGGGTTAGTGCGGGGTAGGAGACGACGGTGCGAATTGGGGGAGCCTGCGACCCTGGGCCTGTGACTGTGCGGGCGTGTGACAGAGTGGGCAGTGAGTAAATTCGTTGCTCTCCAGGGTCTATTCTGGGCGATTTACACAAAAATAATCCAAAAGTGAAAGAAAAGCACAGAATGACCCTCCGGCGAAACTATTTCACCAATCTAACCCTTTTGTGTGGCGCCCCTCCCACGGGTGCCACACATGCCCATGTGGCTCCCCTCCTGCCGGCGCCACTGACCCGGCCCGACGTGGCCCCCTCGCCGCCGAGCCGTGCGCCCATCCGGACGTGGCGACATGTGTGGCGCCCCTCCCAACGGCGCCACACATGCACTTGTAATCCCCCAAAACATACTGTGAGACAATTCCTCTGGGACTTAGCCGTTTTGCGAGGCTCGATGTGTGGCGCCGATGCCACGGGCGCCACACATCCACTTAAGTGTGGCGCCCGCGCCCGCCCCCAGCCCGACCCAGCCAGTTCTTCTCTCTGTTTCTTGTCTTCTCCCAGGAAACCGCCGCCGCCCGACTCCCCTGCGTCCCCCCACCAAATCGACCAAGGATTCGTCAGATCTATCCGTCCAAGTCCTTCCTCCTCCATTCCTCAAGGTATTCCCCTTCGATTCCCTCTGATTCGTCCACTATTGTTGGTGGATTTGGTAGATTTGGGTATGAACCCTAGAAATGGAAATTCATGTTGGTGGATTTAGATATGAACCATTGATATGTTAGTGCATTTGGCTCTGAACCTAGCAAGATTTGGATATGAAGGTGGATTTGGATATGAACCATAGATTTGTTGGAACCCTAGATATGAAATGGCTATGTAAGTGTTGAATGTGTATGTGTAGGAACCCTAGATATGTTAGTGGATTTGGATATGAACCCTAGATTTGGATATGTTGGTGGATTTGGATATGAACCCTAGATTTGGCTATGTAGATATAAAATGGCTATGTATGTGTTCAAATTCTATGTATGTATGTCTTGAAATGTCTATTATTTGTGATGGAATAACTCATATTTGAACCAAATATTTGTTGGAACCCTAGATATGAATGTATGTGTGTATGTATGGAACTCTCATGGATTTGGATATGAACTCTCATGTATGTGTTGCTCATTTTTGTTAGTGGAATGACTCATAATATGGTTGTGTAAACATGTAGGATGGTGTGGCTTCCGGATGAAGAGTACGACGGGGTGCACCGGGCTGTTCATATGACGGAGAGGGGAACGGATCTTCACCCTTTGAAGATTCGTTACCATGGCACAGACGGATATACCGTATGACGAGAGGTACACGGAGTTCATCCGGCCTACCGGTCTTATGCCGTTCATATCCCTTGTAAGCCGTGGGGGGGCAGACATGAACCCCTCGGCACTCACCGCCCTTGTCGACCGGTGGAGGCCGAAGACTCACACCTTCCACTTGAGGGCCAGCGAGATGGCCCCTACTCTCCAGGATGTTTCCATGATCCTTGGACTACCTATTCAGGGCGAGCCACTGTGTATGAACACAGCTTCTGATGGGTGGCGGAGACAGATGGAGGACCTTATTGGCAGGGCTCCTCCGCTGCCAACAGAACCAAAGAAGAGAGCTCCCGCCGGCACGTCTTTCGAATGGATCAGGACTAACTTTGGAGAATGCCCGGAAGAGGCCGACGAGGACACTCGGAGGACGTACGCCCGCGTGTACTTATGGTACATGATTTCGAGGACTCTCTTTCCTGACAGTGGGGGGAAGCTGGCCCATTGGTGTTGGCTGAAGGCGCTTACGGTGTTGGATAACCGTTGGAGTTGGGGAACAGCGGCACTTGCCTACCTCTACCGGCAGGTGATGATTTGCTCTATGTACTATTTTCCTATAGTAGTGTGCTAGACAAAGTACTAACCAAATATCTTATGTGCGCAGTTGGACGAAGCTTGTCGCAGGTCTGGGAGCGGCGGTATTGGTGGATGCATGCTCCTACTTTCCGTATGGAGCTGGGACCGCCTATCAGTTGGGCGGCCCAGTGTACTCAACGAGAGGCCATGGCCTCATCACCCTCACTTTCCTGATCGGGAGCCCACTTGGGCATACCTTTGGGACAATGTCTCGGAGATGTCGGGCGATCCAAAGATCATGTACATGCAGTACACTGCGGAGTTGGACACTCTTACCGCCGAGCAGGTAACCGATCACTCTTTTGCAATCCTAGTTTTCATTGATTCTACTGGCATGTTCTAAATTCTGAGATATTTGTATGCTGCAGGTGGAATGGGAGCCATATGGTACCTACTACCGTATTGGCGCGTCGATGACTGAGCTCAACCACAAGTGCACGGAGGAGGCGCGGTTCTGGCGTATGCGCTGCCCACTCATATGCATGTGGCTTGTTGAACACCACCAGCCGCAAAGAGTGATGAGACAGTTGGGCTGTATCAGGAGTGCCCACCAGTGTGGCAAGACACGGACAAGGCGCTTCATAGGTAAACTTCTAGAATCATGCGATGGAAGATTCTTGATAGAAGAGGTACAAACTAACTTGTTGATTCTTGCGAGGCTTGATAGGCAGCGGCGGAGGAAGATCACAAATTGGCCGATCCATCATAGCGGCCACATCGCAGCCGTTCCAACACTCGTTTGCAAGTGGCACGGAATGCTGGCCCTGAGCAGATTGTGCCTCACAACTTCGCCGCTTTCAACAACTACCTCGAGTGGTTCCATGAGAACACGCGTATCGAGTTAGTTAAGCACGCGTATCCTGAGGAGATCTTGGACGACCCCATCCGGGTTCGATGAGGTTGGGCAAAGCCAGCACGACACCTTTGCTCGCAGAGGGAGATCGACTTCTATTGCTTCCGAGCTGAACTTCGTGGTAATGGATTCTCTCACTAACTAGTACATCATCTACATTGCCATGTGCTCGCTTCAATTGTGTATGCTATGTTTGTAACAGCGGGATGAGATCCAAAAAACAGCTGAGGAGTGTGAGGTTATCTGGGAGCAGAGCGGGAGAGATGACAAGCCTGTCGGACCGTTGCGGTATTTCATTAAGGTATGATCACCAACTTTGAATGTATGCTACTATGATGTGGTGGATTTGTAACCATGAACGGCATGACGCAGAACACTGCACGAAAGATGCGGCGGTTAGCCAGCTTGCTAGGTTGCTGGGAAGCCGAAATCGCTACATCTTCCTCTTCAGAAGAGCAGGAGGTATGGACTATTTTGTTGCTGTCAAACATGTTCTTACTAATTTCAACTTTTCTAATCTCATGTGATCATGTTTGTGAAGATTCCCGAGGACGAGCTAATTCTGAGTCAAGGCATACTTCCAAAGCGTACCTCCAAGCAAGCCCCACGGTCAGCTTACCAGTTCAAGCCAAGGGGCAAGGCTCCAAACCGGTACACTCCGGAAGATTATGTCAACCGAGGAAAGAAGGTTGTCACTGAGGAGGATGACGGGCCGCGGCGGAGATCAGCTTTGTCGAGGATGAGGAACGACGAGCCGTTCTCTTCAGATGAGGAGGAGGATGAGGAGCAGGAGGAGCAGGAGCAGCAGCGGGAGCAGCAGCAACAACAGCCACGGCAGCGGACGAAGAGGATGGCCGTCCGGAAGCAGCCCGCGAGGACGGCACGTCGAGGACGCTACTAGGATGTGCTACGTGTTGTTGTGAACTCTATATTCATAAGTATCGATTTGTGAACCCTATGTCATTTCTAACCATGGTCTGTAATGCTACTTGTTGTTTGAATCTACGTGCTACAATGTGACCTATGAAGTGTTATATGTGTATGTCATGAATTTGCTACTTGTTGTGTCCAATGTTGTACTCGTAACTGTTGAATTTTGGTAGGATTTTTCATGTTTTTAACACAAGTCAATGTGTGGCGCCCTCCACACTGGCGCCACACTGCACTGTGTGGCGCCCATGGCATCGGCGCCACACATGCCAACTTATATCAAGTATTGGGTCGAAAACATCCAGGGGCTCCGGACGATAAGTCCTTAGCCGTTTTCGCGAGCCTCTATGTGTGGTGCCCGTGGCATCGGCGCCACACATGCTAGTGTGGCGCCCGTGGCATCGGCGCCACACATCGAGCCTCGCAAAACGGCTAAGTCCCAGAGGAATTGTCTCATAGTATGTTTTGGGGGATTACAAGTGCATGTGTGGCGCCGTTGGGAGGGGCGCCACACATGCTCGCCACGTCGGATGGGCGCACCGGCTCGGCGGCGAGGGGGCCACGTCGAGCCGGGTCGCGTGGCGCCGGCGGAGGGGAGCCACATGGGCATGTGTGGCGCCCGTGGGAGGGGCGCCACACAAAAGGGTTAGATTGGTGAAATAGTTTCACCGGAGGGTCATTCTGTGCTTTTCTTTCACTTTTGGGTTATTTCTGTGTAAATCGCCTCTATTCTGCAAGACTTCGCGTGGGCACTTCGAAAGAGCATCTCCACTCGTTTCGCCTCCCGCGCCAAAATCCGGACGAAACAACCACCGGATTGGACGAAATTAATTCGTGGAGAGAACCATATTTCCAGTCGTCCACCCGGAGTTCGGCGGACAAAGTCGAAATTCAAATCAGTCGTCGTCCCGCTACAAATTCGATCGGCAAAAGGATCAGCCACAGATCGGCGATCGGAGGGAAATTACACTGAAACAGGGAAGTCGGCAGTCCCGTCTGGCACGGTGGTCGAAGCGGCGGCCAACGCCGCGGACGCAGTCGGCGTTGAAGCAGCGGCAGTCGACGTCGTAGATGGTGAGGACGACGAGGTACGCGCCGGAGAAGACGAAGAACTGGCCGGAGCGGGTCGGAGGATGTCGCTGCGATGTCCCTCGTACCAATTCCTCGTCTCCTCGTCCATCAGTTCCGTGTTGCCGCCGCCCATCAGGAACGCCAAGTCTGTGTTCCTCTTCTTCGCCGCGGCCGTCGCCTTCAGCAGGGCGATCCGGGCGCCTTGGTTGGCGAGCATCTCACTCCACCTGCCGTCGAACTTGGCGCTCATCCGGGCGGCGTGCGTCCTCGCATCGGCGCAGCACTTGTCGAACGCCGCCTGCATCCTCTCGGCGGGATAGCCCATCTTTTTGAGATCTTTGAGCTTTTTCTGACCGAGTTCCGGGTGTCCATCCGACGAGCCTGGCGCCGGAGCGTCGGGGTTGTACTGTTCGGTTTTGCTCTTCGAGAGGCTCGTGCGGGTTTCCGTCCACTTCTCGCACTTCTCGATGCGGGAGTAGACGTTCAGACTTGAACGTCAGGACGGTGTCGTCGTGGTACATGCCGAAAGCCCAGCGCACCTGGGAAGAAATAGGGCGGCGATATGGGTCAGCTCACGGCGATCAGTACATGCAGGGTTGATACGCGTAAAGCACACGTCCGTTGGGAACCCCAAGAGGAAGGTGTGATGCGTACAGCAGCAAGTTTTCCCTCAGTAAGAAACCAAGGTTATCGAACCAGTAGGAGTCAAGGAGCACGTGAAGGTTGTTGGTGGCGGAGTGTAGTGCGGCGCAACACCAGGGATTCCGGCGCCAACGTGGAACCTGCACAACACAATCAAAGTACTTTGCCCCAACGTAACAGTGAGGTTATGATACGTCTCCGACGTATCGATAATTTCTTATGTTCCATGCCACATTATTGATGATATCTACATGTTTTATGCACACTTTATGTCATATTCGTGCATTTTCTGGAACTAACCTATTAACAAGATGCCGAAGTGCCGCTTGCTATTTTCTCGCCGTTTTAGGTTTCGAAATCCTAGTAAGGAAATATTCTCGGAATTGGACGAAATCAACGCCCGTGGTCCTATTTTGCCACGAAGCTTCCGGAAGACCGAAGAGGAGACGAAGTGGGGCCACGAGGTGGCCACACCCTAGGGCGGCGCGGCCCAAGCCCCGGCCGCGCCGACCTGTAGTGTGGGGCCCTCGTGTGGCCCCCCGACCTGCCCTTCCGCCTACAAATAGCCTTCGTCGCGAAACCCCCAGCACCGAGAGCCACGATACGGAAAACCTTCCAGAGACGCCGCCGCCGCCAATCCCATCTCGGGGGATTCAGGAGATCGCCTCCGGCACCCTGCTGGAGAGGGGAATCATCTCCGGGAGGACTCTACGCCGCCATGGTCGCCTCCGGAGTGATGTGTGAGTAGTCTACCCCTGGACTATGGGTCCATAGCAGTAGCTAGATGGTTGTCTTCTCCTCATTGTGCTTAATTGTCGGATCTTGTGAGCTGCCTAACATGATCAAGATCATCTATCTGTAATTCTATATGTTGCGTTTGTTGGGATCCGATGAATAGAGAATACTATGTTATGTTGATTATCAATTTATGTCTATGTGTTGTTTATGATCTTGCATGCTCTCCGTTACTAGTAGATGCTCTGGCCAAGTAGATGCTTGTAACTCCAAGAGGGAGTATTTATGCTCGATAGTGGGTTCATGTCTCCGTGAACTGCGGGAAGTGACAGAAATCTCTAAGATTATGGATGTGCTCGTTGCCACTAGGGATAAAACATTGGTGCTATGTTCGAGGATGTAGTTACTCGATTACATTACGCGCAATACTTAATGCAATTGTCTCGTTGTTAGCAACTTAATACCGGAGGGGTTCGGATGATAACCTCGAAGGTGGACTTTTTAGGCATAGATGCATGCTGGATAGCGGTCTATGTACTTTGTCGTAATGCCCAATTAAATCTCACTATACTCATCATAATATGTATGTGCATGGTCATGCCCTCTTTATTTGTCAATTGCCCAACTGTAATTTGTTCACCCAACATGCTCGTTTATCTTATGGGAGAGACACCTCTAGTGAACTGTGGACCCCGGTCCAATTCTCTATACTCGAAATACAATCTACTGCAATACTCGTTCTACTGTTTTCTCGCAAACAATCATCATCCACACTATACATCTAATCCTTTGTTACAGCAAGCCGGTGAGATTGACAACCTCGTCTGTTTCATTGGGGCAAAGTACTTGGTTTGTGTTGTGCGGGTTCCACGTTGGCGCCGGAATCCCCGGTGTTGCGCCGCACTACATCTCGCCGCCATCAACCTTCAACGTGCTTCTTGGCTCCTACTGGTTCGATAAACCTTGGTTTCATACCGAGGGAAAACTTGCCGCTGTACGCATCACACCTTCCTCTTGGGGTTCCCAACGGACGCGTGCTGTACGCGTATCAAGCAATTTTTCTGGCGCCGTTGCCGGGGAGATCAAGACACGCTGCAAGGGGAGTCTCCACATCCCAATCTCTTTACTTTGTTTTTGTCTTGCTTAGTTTTATTTACTACTTTGTTTGCTGCACTAAATCAAAATACAAAAAAATTAGTTGCTAGTTTTACTTTATTTGCTATCTTGTTTGCTATATCAAAAACACACAAAAATTAGTTACTTGCATTTACTTTATCTAGTTTGCTTTATTTACTGTTGCTAAAATGGGTACTCCTGAAAATACTAAGTTGTGTGACTTCACAACCACAAATAATAATGATTTCTTATGCACACCTATTGCTCCACCTGCTACTACAGCAGAATTCTTTGAAATTAAACCTGCTTTACTAAATCTTGTTATGCGAGAGCAATTTTCAGTGTTAGTTCCGATGATGCTTGCTGCCCATCTTAATAATTTTGTTGAACTATGTGAAATGCAAAAATATAAAGATGTAGATGGTGACATTATAAAATTAAAATTGTTCCCTTTCTCATTAAGAGGAATAGCTAAAGATTGGTTGCTATCTCTCGCCTAAGAATAGTATTGATTCATGGACTAAATGCAAGGATGCTTTTATTGG
Organism: Lolium rigidum; assembly: GCF_022539505.1. Classification (NCBI taxonomy): domain Eukaryota; kingdom Viridiplantae; phylum Streptophyta; class Magnoliopsida; order Poales; family Poaceae; genus Lolium; species Lolium rigidum. The sequence continues at coordinate 57,257,770 of NC_061510.1, read as the reverse complement.
TAGATATTATCCCCCTGCTAAAATTATATCTTTGAGGAGTAGCATAATGAATTTTAAACAATTAGATATTGAACATGTTGCACAAGCATGGGAAAGAATGAAATCTCTGGTTAAAAATTGCCCAACCCATGGACTGACTACTTGGATGATCATCCAAACCTTTTATGCAGGACTGATTTTTTCTTCACGGAACATATTGGATTCAGCTGCTGGAGGTACCTTTATGTCCATTACTCTTGGTGAAGCAACAAAGCTTCTTGATAATATGATGATCAATTACTCTGAATGGCACACGGAAAGAGCTCCACAAGGTAAGAAGGTAAATTCTGTCGAAGAAACCTCTTCCTTGAGTGATAAGATTGATGCTATTATGTCTATGCTTGTGAATGATAGGACAAATGTTGATCCTAATAATGTTCTGTTAGCTTCATTGGTTGCACAAGAAGAACATGTTGATGTGAACTTCATTAAAAATAATAATTTCAACAACAATGCTTACCGGAACAATTCTAGTAACAACTATAGGCCATATACTTATAATAATGGCAACGGCTATGGTAATTCTTATGGGAATTCTTACAACAATAATAGGAATTCACCCCCTGGACTTGAAGCCATGCTTAAAGAATTTATTAGTACACAAACTCGCTTTTAACAAATCTGTTGAAGAAAAGCTTGGGAAAATTGATATACTTGCTTCTAAAGTCGATAGTCTTGCTCGCTGATGTTGATCTTTTGAAATCGAAAGTTATGCCTCATGAGAATCTTAATAATAAAATTGTTACTACAGCAAATGCCATCCAAGTTAGAATTAATGAGAATATAAGATTGATGGCCGAATTGCGTGCTAGGTGGGAAAGAGAAGAAAATGAAAAAGAAGATAATATAGCTAAAGTTTGGACTATTACCACCACTAGTAATGCTAATGCTACACAAGTTGCTGCACCTCCTACTACTAATAATAAAAGAATTGGTGTTAGCAATGTTTCCACTTCTAATGTAAAGCGCGAGAAACTGCCTCGAAACCGCTAAACCGCTCGAAACTGTCCGTGATAAAACTGCTGAAATTTTTTCCAACATTGGGGATGATGATCCCATTGCTTTAGATTATAATGGTTTGAATTTTGATGATTGCCACATCTCTGAAGTTATAAAGTTCTTGCAAAAACTTGCTAAAAGTCCTAATGCTAGTGCTATAAATTTGGCTTTCACGCAACATATTACAAATGCTCTCATAAAAGCTAGAGAAGAGAAATTAGAGCGCGAAGCCTCTATTCCTAGAAAGCTAGAGGATGGTTGGGAGCCCATCATTAAGATGAAGGTTAAAGATTTTGATTGTAATGCTTTATGTGATCTTGGTGCAAGTATTTCCGTTATGCCTAAGAAAATTTATAATATGCTTGACTTGCCACCGCTGAAAAATTGTTATTTGGATGTTAATCTTGCTGATCATTCTACAAAGAAACCTTTGGGGAAAGTTGATAATGTTCGCATTACCGTTAACAATAATCTTGTCCTCGTTGATTTTGTTGTCTTGGATATTGAATGCAATGCATCTTGTCCCATTATATTGGGAAGACCTTTTCTTCGAACCGTTGGTGCTATCATTGATATGAAGGAAGGTAATATAAAATATCAATTTCCTCTCAAGAAAGGTATGGAACACTTCCCTAGAAAGAGAATTAAGTTACCTTTTGATTCTATTATTAGAACAAATTATGATGTTGACACTTCGTCTCTTGATAATACTTGATACACACTTTCTGCGCCTAGCTGAAAGACGTTAAAGAAAAGCGCTTATGGGAGACAACCCATGTTTTTACTACAGTACTTGGTTTTTATTTTGTGTCTTGGAAGTTGTTTACTACTGTAGCAACCTCTCCTTATCTTAGTTTAGTGTTTTGTTGTGCCAAGTAAAGTCGTTGATAGTAAAGTTCATACTAGATTTGGATTACTGCGCAGAAACAGATTTCTTTGCTGTCACGAATCTGGGCTTTTTTCTCTGGAGGTAACTCAGAAAATTATGCCAATTTACGTGAGTAATCCTCAGATATGTATGCAACTTTCATTCAATTTGAGCATTTTCATTTGAGCAAGTCTGGTGCCTCGATAAAATTCGTCAATACGAACTGTTCTGTTTTGACAGATTCTGCCTTTTATTTCGCATTGCCTGTTTTGTTATGTTCGATGGATATTTTGATTCCATTGACTTTCAGTAGCTTTGTGCAATGTCCAGAAGTGTTAAGAATGATTATGTCACCTCTGAACATGTATATTTTGATTCTGCACTAACCCTCTAATGAGTTGTTCTAAGTTTGGTGTGGAGGAAGTTTTCAAGGATCAAGAGAGGGAGATGATACAACATGATCAAGGAGAGTGAAAGCTCTAAGCTTGGGGATGCCCCGGTGGTTCACCCCTGCATATATCAAGAAGACTCAAGCGTCTAAGCTTGGGGATGCCCAAGGCATCCCCTTCTTCATCGACAACATTATCGGGTTCCTCCCCACGAAACTATATTTTTATTCCATCACATCTTATGTGCTTTTCTTGGAGCGTCGGTTTGTTTTTGTTTTTTGTTTTGTTTGAATAAAATGGATCCTAGCATTCACTTTGTGGGAGAGAGACACGCTCCGTTGTAGCATATGGACAAGTATGTCCTTAGGCTCTACTCATAATATTCATGGCGAAGTTTCTTCTTCGTTAAATTGTTATATGGTTTGAATTGGAAAATGATACATGTAGTAATTTGCTATAATGTCTTGGATAATGTGATACTTGGCAATTGTTGTGCTCATGTTTAAGCTCTTGCATCATATACTTTGCACCCATTAAAGAAGAAATACATAGAGCATGCTAAAATTTGGTTTGCATATTTGGTCTCTCTAAGGTCTAGATAATTTCTAGTATTGAGTTTGAACAACAAGGAAGACGGTGTAGAGTCTTATAATGTTTACAATGTGTCTTTTATGTGAGTTTTGCTGCACCGCTTCATCCTTGTGTTTGTTTCAAATAAGCCTTGCTAGCCTAAACCTTGTATCGAGAGGGAATACTTCTCATGCATCCAAATACTTGAGCCAACCACTATGCCATTTGTGTCCACCATACCTACCTACTACATGGTATTTCTCCGCCATTCCAAAGTAAATTGCTTGAGTGCTACCTTTAAATTTCCATTCTTCACCTTTGCAATATATAGCTCATGGGACAAATAGCTTAAAAACTATTGTGGTATTGAATATGTACTTATGCACTTTATCTCTTATTAAGTTGCTCGTTGTGTGATAACCATGTTCACTGGGGACGCCATCAACTACTCTTTGTTGAATTTCATGTGAGTTGCTATGCATGTTCGTCTTGTCTGAAGTAAGAGCGATCTACCACCTTATGGTTAGAGCATGCATATTGTTAGAGAAGAACATTGGGCCGCTAACTAAAGCCATGACCCATGGTGGAAGTTTCAGTTTTGGACAATATCCTCAATCTCAAATGAGAAAATTAATTGTTGTTACATGCTTATGCATAAAAGAGGAGTCCATTATCTGTTGTCTATGTTGTCCCGGTATGGATGTCTAAGTAGAGAATAATCAATAGCGAGAAATCCGATGCGAGCTTTCTCCTTAGACCTTTGTACGAGCGGCATAGAGGTACCCCTTTGTGACACTTGGTTAAAACATGTGCATTGCGATGATCCCGGTAGTCCAAGCTAATTAGGACAAGGTGCAGGCACTATTAGTATACTATGCATGAGGCTAGCAACTTGTAAGATATAATTTACATGATACATATGCTTTATTACTACCGTTGACAAAATTGTTTCTTGTTTTCAAAATCAAAGCTCTAGCACAAATATAGCAATCGATGCTTTCCTCTTTGGAGGACCATTCTTTTACTTTTATTGTTGAGTCAGTTCACCTATTTCTCTCCACCTCAAGAAGCAAACACTTGTGTGAACTTGTGCATTGATTCCTACATACTTGCATATTGCACTTATTATATTACTCTATGTTGACAATATCCATGAGATATACATGTTACAAGTTGAAAGCAACCGCTGAAACTTAATCTTCCTTTGTGTTGCTTCAATGCTTTTACTATGAATTATTGCTTTATGAGTTAACTTTTATGCAAGACTTATTGATGCTTGTCTTGAAGTACTATTCATGAAAAGTCTTTGCTATATGATTCACTTGTTTACTCATGTCATTTACATTGTTTTGATCGCTGCATTCACTACATATGCTTTACAAATAGTATGATCAAGATTATGATGGCATGTCACTCCAGAAATTATCTTTGTTTATCGTTTACCTGCTCGGGACGAGCGAGAACTAAGCTTAGGGATGCTGATACGTCTCTGACGTATCGATAATTTCTTATGTTCCATGCCACATTATTGATGATATCTACATGTTTTATGCACACTTTATGTCATACTCGTGCGTTTTTCGGAACTAACCTATTAACAAGATGCCGAAGTGCCGATTCTTGTTTTCTGCTATTTTTGGTTTCAGAAATCCTAGTAAGGAAATATTCTCGGAATTGGATGAAATCAACGCCCAGGGTCCTATTTTGCCACGAAGCTTCCAGAAGACCGAAGAGGAGACGAAGTGTGGCCACGAGGTGGCCACACCCTAGGGCGGCGCGGCCCAAGCCCTGGCCGCACCGACCTGTAGTGTGGGGCCCTCGTGTGGCCCCCTGACCTGCCCTTCCGCCTACAAATAGCCTTCATCGCGAAACCCCCGATCGAGAGCCACGATACGGAAAACCTTCCGGAGACGCCGCCGCCGCCAATCCCATCTCGGGGATTCGGGAGATCGCCTCCGGCACCCTACCGGAGAGGGAATCATCTCCGGGAGGACTCTACGCCGCCATGGTCGCCTCCGGAGTGATGTGTGAGTAGTCTACCCCTGGACTATGGGTCCATAGCAGTAGCTAGATGGTTGTCTTCTCCTCATTGTGCTTAATTGTCGAATCTTGTGAGCTGCCTAACATGATCAAGATCATCTATCTGTAATTCTATATGTTGCGTTTGTTGGGATCCGATGAATAGAGAATACTATGTTATGTTGATTATCGATTTATGTCTATGTGTTGTTTATGATCTTGCATGCTCTCCGTTACTAGTAGATGCTCTGGCCAAGTAGATGCTTGTAACTCCAAGAGGGAGTATTTATGCTCGATAGTGGGTTCATGTCTCCGTGAATCGCGGGAAGTGACGAAATCTCTAAGATTATGGATGTGCTTGTTGCCACTAGGGATAAAACATTGGTGCTATGCGAGGATGTAGTTACTTGATTACATTACGCGCAATACTTAATGCAATTGTCCGTTGTTAGCAACTTAATACTCGGAGGGGTTCGGATGATAACTCGAAGGTGGACTTTTTAGGCATAGATGCATGCTGGATAGCGGTCTATGTACTTTGTCGTAATGCCCAATTAAATCTCACTATACTCATCATAATATGTATGTGCATGGTCATGCCCTCTTTATTTGTCAATTGCCCAACCGTAATTTGTTCACCCAACATGCTGTTTATCTTATGGGAGAGACACCTCTAGTGAACTGTGGACCCCGGTCCAATTCTCTATACTCGAAATACAATCTCATCGCAATACTGTTCTACTGTTTTCTGCAAACAATCATCATCCATACTATACATCTAATCCTTTGTTACAGCAAGCCGGTGAGATTGACAACCTCGCTGTTTTGTTGGGGCAAAGTACTTGGTTTGTGTTGTGCAGGTTCCACGTTGGCGCCGGAATCCCTGGTGTTGCGCCGCACTACATCTCGCCGCCATCAACCTTCAACGTGCTTCTTGGCTCCTACTGGTTCGATAAACCTTGGTTTCATACTGAGGGAAAACTTGCCGCTGTACGCATCACACCTTCCTCTTGGGGTTCCCAACGGACGCGTGCTGTACGCGTATCAGGTTGTCAATCTCATCGGCTTGCTGTAACAAAGGAATAAATGTATGGTGTGGAAAATTATGTTTGTTTGCGAAGAGCAGTAAAGAACAATGTTTGCAGCAGATTGTATTCAATGTAAAAGAATGGACCGGGGTCCACAGTTCACTAGTGGTGTCTCTCCAATAATATAAAGCATGTTGGGTGAACAAATTACAGTTGGGCAATTGACAAATAAAAAGGGCATAACAATGCACATACATATCATGATGAGTAGTGTGAAATTCAATTGGGCATTACGACAAAGTACATAGACCGCTATCCAAGCATGCATCTATGCCTAAAAGTCCACCTTCGAGTTAGCGTCCGCACCCTTCCAAGTATTAAGTTGCAAACAACGGACAATTGCATTAAGTATGGTGCGTAATGTAATCAACACAAATATCCTTAGATAAAGCATTGATGTTTTATCCCTAGTGGCAACAACACATCCACAACTTTAGAACTTTCTGTCACTGTTCCAGATTAAATGGAGGCATGAACCCACTATCGAGCATAAATACTCCCTCTTGGAGTTACAAGTATCAACTTGGTCAGAGCCTCTACTAGCAACGGAGAGCATGCAAGATCATAAACAACACATATATGATAGATTGATAATCAACATAACATAGTATTCCATATTCACCGAATCCCAACAAACACAACATGTAGCATTACAAATAGATGATCTTGATCATGTTAGGCAGCTCACAAGATCTAACAATGATAGCACATGAGGAGAAGACAACCATCTAGCTACTGCTATGGACCCATAATCCAGGGGTGAACTACTCACACATAAATCCGGAGGGGATCATGGTGATGAAGAGTCCTCCGGGAGATGATTCCCCTCTCCGGCAGGGTGCCGGAGGTGATCTCCGAATCCCCGAGATGGGATTGGCGGCGGTGGCGTCTCTGGAAGGTTTTCCGTATCGTGGCTCTCGGTACTGGGGTATTCGCGACGAAGGCTTTAAGTAGGCGGAAGGGTAGGTTTAGGGGCGTCACGAGGGGCCCACACACTAGGGCGGCGTGGCCCTGGCGTGGCGTCGCCTCGTCGCCCCACTTCGTAATCCTTTCGGTCTTCTGGAAGCTTCGTGGAAAAATAAGAACCTGGGCGTTGATTTCGTCCAATTCCAGGAATATTTCCTTTGTAGGATTTCTGAAACCAAAAATAGCAGAAAATAGCAACTGGCTCTTCGGCATCTTGTCAATAGGTTAGTGCCGGAAAATGCATAAATATGACATAAAGTGTGTATAAAACATGTGAGTATCATCATAAAAGTAGCATAGAACATAAGAAATAATAGATACGTTTGAGACGTATCAAGGGTCGACGGAGGAGGCACGGCGTATGCATACCTTGGCTTCGAAGTCTTCGCCGCTCACCGGCACGTTTTTGATCTCCTCCTGTATGCCATGCCATTTGCTGCATGCCGTTTGTATGATCCCCCAATGGGTGGCCATGGCCTTGTCTCCCCAGTTCATGATCGTCTTGTTGAAGTAGGGATCGACGAGCTTGGGCTCGTCGAACGCCGCCTTCACTCGAAGCCAATACGTGTCGGAGGACTGATTCGCTCCGGTTATGACATCCATGGACACGGTCATCCAAGCTTCGGCGAGGCACTCCTCCTCCCTCGGCGTCCATTTGATGCGCGGTTCGGCTGGCGGCGAGTCCTTCTTCCTCTTCTTCTTTGCCTTCGGCGGGTTGGCATCGGCGACCCCGACTTGGGTTGCTTCTTCCTCTTATTCTTCTTCGGCGGCTTGGCTTCCGTTGACCACATCCTCCACCCAGTCGTTGCACGCCGCGACAGCTGTCGTCGCCCTCGCCTCCTCTTGCATGAAGAACCCCGGGCTCGCGGCGGCGGCTGCGGAGCCGGAGTCGATCATCTCGTTCATCACCTCGTCGTTCGGTGCCGCCGTCGCACCGAACGGGAGTGGCCCTCGTAGCAGGGCCGGCGAGAAGCCCTCGTTCAGATTTCCGCCGGCGAGGTCGGGCGGCGACGGCGTGAACCTGGCTGTTTGGCCGTAGGCGCCCTCCTGGAACATGGCGGCCACTAGCCGGGGAACTGGCCGGGCAAGACAGCGCCGCCGCCACGAGCATGGCCCATGCTCATGGCCATGGAGGCCTTCCTCGCTTGTTCGTCCTCCGCCGCCAATGCCACCCTCTTCGCGTTGAGTTTCTTCTCCCTCTCCGCCCTGCCGCTTGTTTCGATCTGGCGCCGAAGCTCGTCCGCCGCCCACTCTGCGTTGGACACACCCGGCGGCCGCTCCTTCTTCAGTCGCGACTTCCTCGGCTTCGGCGGCATGGTGGTGGACGAGACAGAGGAGGAGGAGAATGGAGATGGCTACACAGATTCGGCGGGAGAGAAAGGGGATATGCAAGCAAATTGGAGGGAAATCGACAGGATTTGGCGGTCTAGTCGCCGACTACGAGGGTCCACACGATGTTTGGCACCAAATTATTTCATCCGGAGTCTCCGAGCGTGCCTCGGGGAACCGGGGATGGCGTGGGATCGCCGGATGGATTAAGGACCAAATCCAGACGAAATCGAGGAACCGGGGTCGCTACTGGGCCAAATTACGCCGTTCGGATGGAAAAATCGTCGCTTGGGGGCCTCGTCGGGGAGACGAGTGGGGATGCTCTAAGAGACGTCCTATGGGCTTTGGTTTTTTTTTTAAACGGAGGCAAAAGCTTTGCCCCATCCATTAAAGAAGAAGAAAATGCACAGTTTTTAGGAGAAAACCATACAACAAGACACTACGGGGCCAAGCCCACACGTGCCACGCCACAAGGGCAAGCCCACACAAACCCACAATTGATACAATCAGACAACACACTCGCCAAGACTGGCTAGCCATCCAACCATGCCGGAGAGAAGACGACGTGCCTACTATGAGAGGAGAAGACACGGGACATTCCAACAAAGCTGAAGAAGAACCTCTCAGAGAAGTGCGCCAAAACGACCTTGTCGCCCTTGCGACACAAAGTCGATGTCCTCAACACTGCCAAGATGACAAACATTCGGAGCCGCTGCTCCGACATACCGCTGCTCCGTCGCGCCCTGCGCGTCCACCAAGACCACCACCTTCCGGGGCTGCCACCCCGACGTACCACCGCTCGCTCTCGAGCTGCAACGCCGCAGGACCGGCCACCCGCAACCCAAGCTGCACAGGGCAAACGGCCGCAGACCACGGGCATCACACCAACTCATCCGGGGCCGCCGCCCCGACATAACGTCCGACCGTCCCCAGTAGGACGCATCAGATCGAGCCGACTGCCCTGCCGTCCACACGGCCAAGGTCGCCACCCAAGTCGTGGCAAGCCGCATCCCCGCACCATAGAGATGTCGCCGCACCGCCTTCTGGGGCCGCCGCCCCGGCTCACAGCCACCTTCCCGAGGCCGCCGCCTTGACATCCTCCAACCCGTCCGGCATGGCAACATAGCACAACAAGCAAAATCACCGCCGCCGAGAGAAGGTCAAGCGCTCCAAGACGACGCCTCCAAGAAGGGAAGCGACAAGACCGTCGCCGTCGCCCGCACCGGCCAAGGCCAGAGCTTGAGTTTTCACTCGGAGAGCATGAAGCCTTGAATGTAGGAGAGGTAGGAGCCCCATAACGATGCCTTCAAGAAGGGGAACGGCGCCCCGGGGCGTCGCCATCGCCAGCACCGACCGAGTCGGGCAGGGCTTTCACCCGGCGCACCATCCTGCCAAGGAGTCCTTCACCGGCAGGGCAGTCAAAGCATGCCAGCCAGCATGCCATCGCCGCTTCCCACCATCCCCGGCCGCCACCATCCGCAGCGCGATCCAGTGGCAGCACCCCCGCCCCGCACAAGCCAGAGTAGGCCCAAATCGGGCCACCACCGGCGCCACCAGAGCCTCCGCCGCGCCACCCCCCGCCTCGCCCGCGCCACAGAACCCACCGACGGGCCGCCAGGCAAGGCGCCACCCCGCCTGAAGGTCGCAACCGTCCGCCTAGACCGGGCCCGTGAGGCCCAGATCGAGCCCACCAGGGCGCAGCCTCCACCAGGCGCGAGCTGGCCGCCCCCTCCGCCGCCGGTCAGCGCAACACGCCACACCGGCCCGGAATACACCTCGCCTCGCCGCGCCAGCCGCCGCCAAGCCGCACCAGCCGCCAGGTTACAAGCTTACGTATGGGCTATGGCCAGTCTGGCCTGTGTATTGGCCTGACTTCCCTTTTGCTTATGGTAAACACTCCACATCGTACCCCGATGGGAAGCAGATCATGGGACTGATCAGATGCCATCAATTTCTATTCCATCGCATGGCCATATGCAATGGGAGTCCCTACCTGGCAGTCGATCACTCAGGTGGTCAGATCTAGAACAGAAATTTCCATTTTTAGTAACATTCAAAATTACTATTTATGGCAAAATTTTCTTTTTTGGCAAAAAATTTCTGACCGAAATTATTATATAGGGAAAGTTCTGCATGCAAACGCTAGCTAACAGATTCGCTGATATCAGCGGAATCTTTTCAAATTTGAAAATTTAAAACATTTTAACTTTCGAACGACAACTCTAAATTAAGATTTGTTTTCACCAATAAATCCGTCTTGATGAGATCTTCAAAACTAGCACCCATGTTAATATGTTTCGACAAACTTTTTTTTGGCAAAAAAGTTATCAACCATCTCTATTTGAATAATTAATCTTTCGTACTCGAGTGATCAACGATAAATGTATAAAATTATCAATCCTAAAGTTAATTTTATTTGAAACATTTTAATGTTTTTTTTAGCTCACATGTTATTAGCCGATATTTTATTTCCTAACAATTGTTTAGCGAAATTTGCTATTTATGGAAAATGTTGCATGCATTCGCTACGAGACAAAAATAATGATGTATCTTTCTTAATTCTAAAATTTAAAATGTTTTATCTCTCAAATGACAACTTCAATTTAAGATACGTTTTCACTAATGAACTCTTCTCGACGAGATCTTCAAAACTAGCACCCATGTTAATATGTTTCGACAACTTTTTTTCGGGCTAAAAGTTATCAACCCTAAAATACGTCACTTATCAACCGTAAATTTAAAACTTACCAACCCGAAAAAGCTAATTTCACTTAGAATATTTAAGCGACCATTTTTTTAGTTTACAAGCTATCAACCCGGTGCCTCTTTATTTATCAACGGTAAAATACAAATAACTATCAACCCTAGAAAAGCTAATTTCATGTAGAATATTTTTGGAACTCGTTTCTAGTTTACAAGCTATCAAACCGATGCCCCATTAATCATCGACGGTAATTATTAATAACTTACCAACCCGAAAAAGCTAATTTCACTTAGAATATTTAAGCGGCCATTTTTTGAGTTTACAAGCTATCAACCCGGTGCCTCGTTATTTATCAACGGTAAAATATAAATAACTACCAACCCTAAAAAAGTAATTTCATGTAGAATATTTTACGAACTCTTTTCTAGTTTACAAGCTATCAACCCGATGCCCCATTATTTATCAACGGTAATTATTAATAACTATCAATCCTAAAAAGTTAATTTCACTTAGAATATTTGAGCGACTGATACGTCTCCAACGTATCGATAATTTCTTATGTTCCATGCTTGTTTTATAACAATACCTACATGTTTTGTTCATACTTTACATCGTTTTGATGCATTTTCTGGAAATAACCTATTAACGAGATGCCGAAGTGCCAGTTCCTGTTTTCTGCTGTTTTTGGTTTCAGAAATTCTAGTAAGGAAATATTCTCGGAATTGGACGAAATCAACGCCGAGAACCATATTTTTCCCGGAAGCTTCCAGAGAGCCAGAGTGGGACCAGAGGGGAGCCCTGGGGCCCCACATGTGGTGGCGGTGCGGCCAAGGGGGGCGCCCCCCTGGTGTGTGGAGCCCCCGTGGCCCCTCTGACTCCGACTCTTCGCCTATTTAAGCCTCCCTAACCTAAAACATCGAGACGAATAAGCCACGGTACGAAAAACCTTCCAGAGCCGCCACCATCGCGAAGCCAAGATCTAGGGGGCAGGAGTCTCTGTTCCGGCACGCTGCCGGGACGGGGAAGTGCCCCCGGAAGGCATCTCCATCGACACCACCGCCATCTTCATCACCGCTGCTGTCTCCCATGAGGAGGGAGTAGTTCTCCCTCGAGGCTAAGGGTTGTACCGGTAGCTATGTGGTTAATCTCTCTCTCCCATATACTTCAATACAATGATCTCATGAGCTGCCTTACATGATTGAGATCCATATGATGAGCTTTGTAATCTAGATGTCGTTATGCTATTCAAGTGGATTTTACTTATGTGATCTCCGGAGACTCCTTGTCCCACGTGTGTAAAGGTGACAGTGTGTGCACCGCGTGGGTCTCTTAGGCTATATTTCACAGAATACTTATTCGCTGAGTTATGATTTGAGTTGGATGTCTCTATGAAATTGTGGTGTGTTAGTACCTCCTATGAATGCTCACAGTGACAGCGTGGGGTGTTTATTAGTACTTGGTAATACATCTTTAAGGTTTGCCTACATGATGAATTAGAGTTCGTTATCTTGCCAGAGAGTAATTCGGAATAGCATAGTGAAGTGCTTATTTATATTTCTTTATGATTGCAATGTTGAGAGTGTCCACTAGTGAAAGTATGATCCCTAGGCCTTGTTTCTAAGCATTGAAACACCGTTTCCAACAAGTTCTGTTACATGTTTACTCGCTGCCATATTTCATTCAGATTGCTATTACCACTCATATACATCCATATTACTTGTATTTCACTATCTCTTCGCCGAACTAGTGCACCTATACATCTGACAAGTGTATTAGGTGTGTTGGGGACACAAGAGACTTCTTGTATCGTGATTGCGGGGTTGCTTGAGAGGGATATCTTTGACCTCTTCCTCCCCGAGTTCGATAAACCTTGGGTGATTCACTTAAGGGAAACTTGCTGCTGTTCTACAAACCTCTGCTCTTGGAGGCCCAACACTGTCTACAGGAATAGAAGCGTGCGTAGACATCAAGCTATTTTCTGGCGCCGTTGCCGGGGAGGAAAGGTAAAAGGCACTCACACTCCAGTCCTAGGTAACTAAGTTATTTTCTGGCGCCGTTGTAAGTGCTCGAAGCTATTTCCTTTAGATCCTTCAATTGCATCTTTTTGTTTCTTGTTTTTCACTAGTTAGGCATAATGGAAAGCAACTATGAGCTTTTTAATCTATTTCCTGAGTTAAGACATGGATTGTTTGATGCGAAAATTAAAAAACCTTATTTGCATGCTAGTAGCAATGATATTAGTATGAACGCTTTGAACACCATTGTTGCTAATGATATGGAAAATTCTAAGCTTCGGGAAGCTGGTTTTGATGAGCATGATATCTTTAGTCCCCCAAGCATGGAGGATAAAATTTTCTTTGATGATACTTTGCCTCCCATTTATGATGATTATAATGACAGTGGTCTTTTGGTGCCACCTACTATGGAGAGTAAATTTTATTATGATTATACTATGCCTCCTACACTTGATAAGAATAATAATGATAGCTACTTTATTGAATTTGCTCCCACTATTACTAATAAAATTGATTATGCTTATGTGGAGAGTAATAATTTTATGCATGAGACTCATGATAAGAATGTTTCATTTGATAGTTATATTGTTGAGTTTGTTCATGATGTTACTGAAAATCTTTATGAGAGAGAAAAATATGGTTGTAGAAGTTTTCATGTTACTAAAACACCCCTCTTTTTGCTGAAAATCTTGAAGTTGCGCTTGTCTAGTCTTTCTATGCTTGTTGCATTATGCTTCATGAATTTGTTTATTTACAAGATTCCTTTTCATAGGAAGTGGGTTAGGCTTAAAGTGTTTCATATTTGCTTTTTGATGCTCTCTTTTGCTTCAACTCTTATTTCTTGCAAGAGCATCATTGAAATTGCTGAGCCCATCTTAATGGCTATAAAGAAAGCACTTCTTGGCAGATAACCCATGTGTTTATTTTACTACAACAATTTTGTTTTATATTTGTGTCTTGGAAGTTGTTACTACCGTAGCAACCTCTCCTTATCTTTATTTTATTGCATTGTTGTGCCAAGTAAAGTCTTTGATAGTAAGGTTGATACTAGATTTGGATTCATCGCAGTAAACAGATTTCTTGCTGTCACGAATTTGGACAGTGTTCTCTGTAGGTAACTCCGAAAAATCTGCCAATTTACGTGAGTGATACTCAGATATGTACGCAACTTTCATTCAATTTGAGCATTTTCATTTGAGCAAGTCTGGTGCCCCAGAAAAATTCGTCTTTACGGACTGTTCTGTTTTGACAGATTCTGCCTTTTATTTCGCATTGCCTGTTTTGCTATGTTTGATGGATTTCTTTGTTCCATTAACTTTCAGTAGCTTTGGGCAATTTCCAGAAGTGTTAAAAATGATTGTGTCACCTCTGAACATGTGAATTTTGATTATGCACTAACCCTCTAATGAGTTTGCTTTGAGTTTGGTGTGGAGGAAGTTTTCAAGGATCAAGAGAGGAGGATGATACAATAGGATAAAGAAGAGTGAAAACTCTAAGCTTGGGGATGCCCCCGTGGTTCATCCCTGCATATTTCAAGAAGACTCAAGCATCTAAGCTTGGGGATGCCCAAGGCATCCCCTTCTTCATCGACAAATTATCAGGTTCCTCTAGTGAAACTATATTTTTATTCCGTCACATCTTATGTGCTTTACTTGGAGCGTCTTTATGTTCTTGTTTTTGTTTTGTTTGAATAAAATTGGATCCTAGCATTCATTGTGTGGGAGAGAGACACGCTCCGCTGTTGCATATGAACACATATGTTCTTAGCTTAAAATTTAATGTTCATGGCGAATGTTGAAACTGCTTCATTCATTGTTATATGGTTGGAAACAAAAAATGCTACATATGGTAATTGGTATAATGTCTTGAATAATTTGATACTTGGCAATTGTGGTGCTCATGTTTAAGCTCTTGCATCATATACTTTGCACCTATTAGTGAAGAAATACTGTAGAGCTTGTTGAAATTTGGTTTGCATGATTGGTCTCTCTAAAGTCTAGATATTTTCTGGTAAGGGTTTGAGCAACAAGGAGGACAGTGTAGAGTCTTATAATGCTTGCAATATGTTCTTATGTGAGTTTTGCTGTACCGGTTCATACTTGTGTTTGCTTCAAACAACCTTGCTAGCCTAAGTCTTGTATTGAGAGGGAATACTTCTCGTGC
The DNA here is from genome assembly GCF_022539505.1 of Lolium rigidum. Classification (NCBI taxonomy): domain Eukaryota; kingdom Viridiplantae; phylum Streptophyta; class Magnoliopsida; order Poales; family Poaceae; genus Lolium; species Lolium rigidum. Next base: position 57,242,621 of record NC_061510.1, on the reverse strand, counting down.
ATCCAAAATCCTTGAGCCAAAAACTATGCCATTTGTGTCCACCATACCTACCTACTACATGGTATTTTCTGCCATTCCAAAGTAAATTTCTTGAGTGCTATCTTTAAACAATTCAAAATGTATTATCTCTTATTTGTGTCAATGTTTTATAGCTCATGAGGAAGTATGTGGTGTTTTATCTTTCAATCTTGTTGGGCAACTTTCACCAATGGACTAGTGGCTTCATTCGCTTATCCAATAATTTTGCAAAAAGAGCTGGCAATGGGGTTCCCAGCCCCAATTAATTAACCTTCATAGTTTTACAAAAAAAGACACTCCTTCATGGTATGAGATTGTTGGCAGGCACTCGAGGATTCGGTTAGCCATGGTTTGTGAAAGCAAAGGTTGGAAGGAGTGTCACCCAAAAATAATTTTTTTTTCATGGGAGCTGCTCTTGAAAGTCTGTCTGGCAAGGGGGTTAGAGTGCCCACTACCATTCGTTGACAACAACAAACACCTCTCAAAACTTTACTTTTATGCTCTCTCTATGTTTTCAAAATAGAAGCTCTAGCACAAATATAGCAATACATGCTTCCCTCTGCGAAGGGCCTTTCTTTTACTTTTATGTTGAGTCAGTTTACCTATTTCCTTCCACCTTAGAAGCAAACACTTGTGTTAACTGTGCATTGATTCTTACATACTTGCATATTTGCATTCATCATATTACTTTATGTTGACAACTATCCATGAGATATAAATGTTACAAGTTGAAAGCAACCGCTGAAACTTAAATCTTCCTTTGTGTTGCTTCAATGCCTTTACTTTGAATTTATTTCTTTATGAGTTAACTCTTATGCAAGACTTATTGATGCTTGTCTTGAAAGTACTATTCATGAAAAGTCTTTGCTATATGATTCAGTTGTTTAGTCATTGTCTTTATCATTGCTTTGAATCACTTCATTCATCTCATATGCTTTACAATAGTATGATCAATATTATGATAGCATGTTACTTAAGAAATTATCTTTGTTATCGTTTACCTACTCGAGGACGAGTAGGAACTAAGCTTGGGGATGCTGATACGTCTCCAACGTATCGATAATTTCTTATGTTCCATGCTTGTTTTATAACAATACCTACATATTTTGTTCACACTTTACATCATTTTGATGCATTTTCCGGAACTAACCTATTAACGAGATACCGAAGTGCCAGTTCCTGTTTTCTGCTGTTTTTGGTTTCAGAAATCCTAGTAAGGAAATATTCTCGGAATTGGACGAAATCAACGCCCAGAACCTTATTTTTCCCGGAAGCTTCCAGAGAGCCAGAGTGGGACCAGAGGGGAGCCCTAGGGGCCCCACACATGGTGGAGGCGCGGCCAAGGGGGGGGCGCCCCCCTGGTGTGTGGAGCCCCCGTGGCCCCTCCGACTCCGACTCTTCGCCTATTTAAGCCTCCCTGACCTAAAACATCGAGACGAATAAGCCATGGTACGAGAAACCTTCTAGAGCCGCCGCCATCGCGAAGCCAAGATCTGGGGGACAGGAGTCTCTGTTCCGGCACGCTGCCGGGACGGGGAAGTGCCCCCGGAAGGCATCTCCATCGACACCACCGCCATCTTCATCATCGCTCGTCTGTCTCCCATGAGGAGGGAGTAGTTCTCCCTCGAGGCTAAAGGTTGTACCGGTAGCTATGTGGTTAATCTCTCTCTCCCATGTACTTCAATACAATGATATCATGAGCTGCCTTACATGATTGAGATCCATATGATGAGCTTTGTAATCTAGATGTCGTTATGCTATTCAAGTGGATTTTATTTATGTGATCTCCGGAGACTCCTTGTCCCACGTGTGTAAAGGTGACAGTGTGTGCACCGTGTGGGTCTTTTAGGCTATATTTCACAGAATACTTATTCGCTGAGTTATGATTTGAGTTGGATGTCTCTATGAAATTGTGGTGTGTTAGTACCTCCTATGAATGCTCACAGTGACAGCATGGGGTGTTTATTAGTACTTGGGAATACATCTTTAAGGTTTGCCTACATGATGAACTAGAGTTCGTTATCTTGCCAAAGAGTAATTCGAAATAGCATAGTGAAGTTCTTATTTATATTTGTTTATGATTGCAATGTTGAGAGTGTCCACTAGTGAAAGTATGATCCCTAGGCCTTGTTTCTAAGCATTGAAACACCTTTTCCAACAAGTTCTGTTACATGTTTACTCGCTGCCATATTTCATTCAGATTGCTATTACCACTCATATACATCCATATTACTTGTATTTCACTATCTCTTCGCCGAACTAGTGCACCTATACATCTGACAAGTGTATTAGGTATGTTGGGGACACAAGAGACTTCTTGTATCGTGATTGCAGTGTTGCTTGAGAGGGATATCTTTGATCTCTTCCTCCCTGGGTTCGATAAACCTTGGGTGATTCACTTAAGGGAAACTTGCTGCTGTTCTACAAACCTCTGCTCTTGGAGGTCCAACACTGTCTACAGGAATAGAAGCGTGCGTAGACATCATCGACCATTTTTATAGTTTACAAGCTATCAACCCAGCGCCTGGTTATTTATCAACGGTAAATATAAATAATTATCAACCCGAAAAAGTATTTCATTTAAAATATTTTTAGCGACTCTTTTTTAGTTTACAAACTATCAACCTGGTGCCTCGTTATTTATCAACGGTAATTATAAATAGCTATCAATCCTAAAAAGTTATTTTTACTTAGAATATTTTAGCAACCATTTTTTTAATTTACAAGTTATCAACTCGGTGCCATATTATTTATCAATGGTAAATATAAATAACTACCAACCATAAAAAGTATTTCATTTAGAATATTTTAGTAAATCTTTTTTGTTTACAAGCTATCAACCCGGTGCCTCATTATTTATCAATGGTAAAAATAAATAACTATCAGCTCGGTGTTCAGTTATTTATCAACGGTAAAATATAAATAACTATCAACTCTAAAAAGTATTTCATTAGAATATTTTCGACATTTTACTTTCCAAGCTATCAACCTGGTGTCCCATTATTTATCAACACTAAATATAAATAACTACCAACCCTAAAATTATTTCATTTAGAATATTTTAGCGACTCGTTTTTAGTTTACAAGCTATCACTACAAGAAAAGTTCTGATAGACAACGTCTCAAAATCGTCCGCTAAGGGGTATTTTTCGTCGCCTATGGGCCTAACCCGACGATATGGGTTCTGTTGTGGAAACTGCGTCAGGCAAAGTCCTACGACGATTTTTTCGGTCCGTCGCGCTTGGGCGCCCTTCCGCCACGGAAAATCGGATCGTTGCCCAAGTGTTTCCGGGAGCCCGTTGATCGCCGACGTCATGCAAGCCGACACGTGGCGGACGCCGTTAACCGGCGGTTAACGGCGTTAACCGGCTGAAACCCCGTGGTAGATGGTAGGCCCACACGAGGCCTGCCACGTCTTAAGCGGGCCGGCCCATTAAGTTTACGGGCCGGGCCGGCTGACTTAGTTTGACCGGTCAACTATATAGCTGGGCTGGTCCATTAGTTACGTGGGCCGGGCCTAACCTCTAAAGTTGACTGGTCAAAACTTTAATGGGCCGGCCCACTAAGCATGTGGGCCGGGCTGAATGCACTCGTTTGACCGGTCAACGGGCAAAAGGGCCGGCCCACAAGACATGTGGGACCCACTTTCCTGTTATCGGGCCGGCCCATTTAACAAGTGGGGTCCACCTTAAAGCAAGTGGGCCGGCCCAAAAAATTATTGGGCCGGCCCAATTAGCATGTGGGTCCCACTTTCCTGCTATCGGGCCGGCCCATTTAGTACGTGGGGTCCACATTAGATCAACTGGGCTGGCCCAACAAGCCAGTGGGTCGGGCCAAAAGCACAGGTGGGTCCCACTTTCCGTTAAAGGGCCGACCCATTTAGTATGTGGGGTCCACCATATAGCAAGTGGGCCGGCCCAACAAGATAGTGGGCGGGCCAAAAGCACGAGTGGGTCCCACTTTCCGGTTAAAGGCTGGCCCATTTAGTATGTGGGGTCCACCATATAGCAAGTGGGCCGGCCCAACAAGATAGTGGGCCGGGCTAAAAACACGAGTGGGTCCCACTTTCCGGTTAAAGGGCCGGCCCATTTAGTATGTGGGGGCCACCATATAGCAAGTGGGCCGGCCCAACAAGATAGTGGGGCGGGCCAAAAACACGAGTGGGTCCCACTTCCTGTTAAAGGGCCGGCCCATTTAGTATGTGGGGTCCACCATATAGCAAGTGGGCCGGCCCAACACGCTAGTGGGCCGGGCCAAAAACACAAGTGGGTCCCACTTTCCTCTTAAAAGGCCGGCCCGTTTAGTATGTGGGGTCCACCATATAGCAAGTGGGCCGGCCCAACAAGAGAGTGGGCCGGGCCAAAAACACTGGTGGGTCCCACTTTCGTCTTAAAGGGCCGGCCCATTTAGTATGTGGGGTCCACCACAAAAGCAATTGGGCTGGCCCAACTAGTTAGTGAGCCGGCCCAGTAGTGGGTGGGGTCCACCTTAAAGCAAGTGGGCCGGCCCACTTAGAGTGTGGGGTCCACAGTAAATCAAGTGGGCTGGCCCAATAAGTAAGTGGGCCAGCCCGTTTAGTTGCTATTTATATGCCGGCGTAATAGGCGCTTTAGGATTTTGCGAGCCGGCACATATGTGATTTCGCTTAATTGGGCCGTTTAAGGGATGGGAATTCGTGATTTAGATACTGAGAATATTTACGCAGCATTGATTTATGTCGGATAGCCTCACTTACCACAAGCACCAAAGAAAAAATGCGCGAAAGAACTATAAAAACTAACTAAATATTACATTAGCCGCAAGGCTTTGAAAAAATATTACGGAACCCGGAGAAATTGAATGGTAATTAAACCTATAATACAATGAAGCGATCCGAGCAATCTTTTAAGTTGTCCATGCAAAGCACCTATATCCGAAACAAAGACATTACAAGTTAAGACAACGAACAATGGAAACGCAAAGACACCGCAATATTGTTTGCCAAAGAATTTGGAACTCATCATTTCGTCGTTATAACAAGATCATTGTAATGCGCACAATAAGCAAACAAAGAGTGCATGCCGCATACCAACGATCAATATAACGAGCATGTTAGAATGAAACAACGGACTTACTACTGTCGAGTCCTATGCAAACCAACATGTTCGGGGAGTACAAAATTGGCATGAACAACATAGTAGCGAGGCTATAAATTTTGTAACAACGATCGAGCAAGATGAAGTTATGATGGCTACATCTACGGAGCAGGGGAATGTAAACCAAAAATAGAAGTTACGATGGCAAAAGCTAAAGAGGAGGGAATGTGAACCAACATGTGCCAAGTGCAATTACTTCATTTTGGCCGTGAACTAAATAATACTCCTGAACTTATAGTGAAGGGGATGCAAATCAAGATGTTTCGGGATATAAACTTGTAATGAGCAACACATAGAGGATAGTTAATGCTAGAGCTTAGGATGGACCAGATACAGAATATAGTGGGATCACCTGTGAACTTGTATAAGAGGGAATGCAAACCAATATGTTCAGACTTTCCATATGTGAGCGTCATGCCAAGTCGGAGAAACAAGTCAATAATGCAGCTTTTGAAGAACAAGATGGCACGCAAAATTATTATCTAGTAGTATGACAAGTTTATTTGTACTACGAGGCTAGATAGCAGAGTGATAGCATGCCAAACTAAGTCCTTACTTTGTTAGCTTACAATGAACTAGATACAAAACAATGGCATCACCGTAGTACAGGGAATGCAAGCCAACATGTTCATGGAGTAAAAAATTGGCACAAACAACATAGTAGCGAGGCCATAATTTTTGTAACAACGATTGAGTAAGATAAAGTTATGATGGCTAGATCTACAGAGCAGGGAATGTAAACCAAATATAGAAGTTACGATGCCAAAAGCTATAGAGCAGGGAATGCGAACCAACATGTGCAATTACTTAAAATTGGCCGTGAACTAAATAATAGCAGGATGTTACTATAATACCTATAATTTTTGTAACAACGACTGAGAAAGATAGAAGTTATGATGGCTACATCTACAGAAGCGAGGAATGCAAACCAAAATGTTCAATCGCTTAAAGTTAGCAATGAAGTAGAAAATAGCAACGTGTTACGGTCATAGCTAGGAATGAACTAAAAGAGCTTCGGACAAACAAGCATCCGAACCCGAACATGGCGCTAAAACAAGGGACTTACATTAGGAGAAGCACTCTGTGGGAGTCACAGTAGATCTTCCTGGGGTTGATAGATCCGGTGATGAAGTACGCTACATGTGCTACTTGGGGTTGGAGAGACGGCCATTACACTTCATGATTACTCATCTCATCTGCAAAAACGTAACGACGCGTCGTTAGCACAAACAGGTTCCCCCAAGATTAAACAAGAACTTGCAGGCAAGCAATAGAAAAGCGACAGTAGAAGAGTTTAGATCATGCACGGCGCGGGTGAAGCAGATCCGGTTCATGCACAGCGGTGTCGGTGAGCAAGATCCGATGCGGTGGACGACGGATCCGGCGAAGCGGCTCCGGTGGGGTGGACGATACCGCAGCTGAAGCGACTGCGGTAGACTCGCTGGATGAGCATATGGTTTCGAGGTTCGGCGGGGATGATCCGGTCCGGTTGATGACGGCGTCGATGAAGCGGCTCCGGCGGGCAGCCGGATGATGAGGATCGCGAGGGCTCGGGTAGGCCAGGGAAGTCCGGCGGGGATGTTCCGGTGCGGTGGTCGTGGAGGTGGTAGAGAGAGGGACTTGAGAAGTTCCGGTGGGTGGTCTCAGATGAGAGACTGAGGGAAATGATTTTTTTGGGGAGGGTATCCGGGGCTAGGGAGGTGGTGATCCAAAAAATGACGGCCAGACCCCCCCACCAACCGACTTTGCTGTCATCTCCATAGGGGTAGAATCGGAATTTGGAAGCGTGTGAATTTTTTGTATTTTGTGGGCGGGAAGTTTTGCCGCTATGAGATTTTGAATTTCGCTAAGGTCCAAGTATAATGATAAAAAATTGTGAGACCGTACTAGTACCTCTGTTCAAGGCCGATCGTAAAATCAAATCATCATCAAGTTGAACATCGGTTACTACCATGATCATCATCGGACACAGATCTGGTGACATGCACCTGAAATTGGTGCATCCGTTGCAAAGTATAATGCTAAAATTTTGAGTGACCGTACTAGTACTTATGTTCAAGCCCGAGTGCAACATCAAATCATCATCACGTTGAAAATTTGTTACCATGATCATGATCTATCTCTAAATTTGGCGCATCCGCTAAATCTGGCAAAGTATAATGATAAAGAAATTGTCGAACAAGTAGTAGTACTTCTGTTCAAGGTCGAGTGCAACATCAAATCATCATCACGTTTAAAATTTGTTACCATGATCATGATCTACCTCTGAAAATGGGCGCATCCGCTAAAACTTGCAAAGTATAATGATAAAAAATTGTGAGACCGTACTAGGACTTATGTTCAAGGTCGAGTGCAACATCAAATCATCATTACATTGAAAAGTGTGTTACCATGATCATGATCTATCTCTGAATTTGGCGCATCCGCTAAATCTCGCAAAGTATAATGATAAAAAAATTGTGAGAATGTACTAGTACTTATGTTCAAGGCCGAGTGCAGGATCAAATCATCATCACGTTGAAATTCGTTACAACGATCATGACATATCTCTAAAATTGGCGCATCCGCTAAATCTCGCAAAGTATAATGATAAAAAAATTGTGAGACTCTACTAGTACTTGTGTTCAAGGCCGAGTGCAGGATCAAATCATCATCACGGTGAAATTTGTTACAACGATCATGACATATCTCTGAAATTGGCGCATCCGCTAAATCTTGCATGTGGCGCATCTCAGTGCGGAGCAACAGGCCGGTGCTATCAAGGTTGAGGCGTCAGTAGCGTCATCGGGCTCTCCTCTTTTGATAGATCTTCTACATGGCGCGGCGCACCGCCCATCGAGAAGCAGTCACATGTGATACCGAGGTGGAGACGTCGCCGGCATCCTCGAGGCACGGCCGCCCTTCTACGAGCCAGCGTCGACTCAAGGTATGAATCCATGCGTTGTCGCGCCCCTTCTTCCGATGAAGTGGGGTGCCTTAGATTTATTGTTCTTCTCTTACGATTATTTCGAGCCGAACATGTGTGCTCTTTCTCTGAATATATTTCTTGAAAAGCTAACCAAGTTAATTAAATTCACTTCATTCTTAATCTTGCGTGCTAATTTTGTTATTTTTGCTGACAGTGGTGCGCGCAAGGAGATTTATTTGTGGGTGTGCTGAGCTGTTAGGCCTAAGTCAAAATCCTCAGCTGAACGAGGCCTCAGCTTAACACATAAAAAAGGTGTTCAATCTCGCCCACAATGTCCTTTTCTTTCCTCTTCCTTTATTGGAACTTGTTTTGCGTGACAAGGAAAGTGGCACGTGTAATGTGAGTAAAACCCTCTTAGCCAAAATCAGCTACAAGCAAGATTTTCTGTATTGTAGATGCCCCAATTGACTCTAATCCCCAATGTAGTCTTTTTTTATGTCAGTATAGACTTCTTTACATGGCATGCATTTGCCTAATGAGCAGCATTGTATTGCCATTCTAGCCAACCTGATCGATATGTCAAGCTTCATGCACGAGATGCCATGTTTAATTTACTCCCTCACTCCGATCCATATTTCTTGGTGTAAAATGAATGTGAATCGAAGGGAGTACTTTTCTTAGATAGTACTATACCATTTCAAAAAAAATACTAGTACTTCGTACTACTACATCACAAATGCATCAAAAGAGTACTACCATCACAAGACCACCACGGTTGTACTAGTAGAGTTTAATACTGAACTTCCAAAGGGAATAAGATTACACATATGAACTTTAAACAAGACCAGGAGCATGAGGGCCAGCAGCAGGGGCGTTGACTGGGAACAAGCTAGGCAAGACGTAATTCTGGAGGAAGAGGCCATATGCTGCGTGCTTGGCCTTGGTTGCAGGGCGGTGCTTCCCCGATGTACTTAGGCCTACACCCGTCGCATGCTGGATCGAGGCCGCGGATGTCCTTCCGGAGGATTTTGCCACGGAATGGGCAAAATAGCTCCCGCGCATGCGGAAACGAATTTCACCACCCTTCGGCCGCTTCGAACGTAGCGGCTCTTCCGGTCCCTGCGCTCCTTGTTGTCGTCCATGTCATCGAATATTCCTGTGAATTATAAAGTACATAATAATCAGGTGCTTAATGAAAGATCGAATAAATACCGCACTATCATAAGCAAACCTTAGAAACCCTAAAATTAAATGTGTAGAACAAGTAAATGGCAGAAGAAATCACACTAAATCACGAGAAAACCCTATGAACAGCAATGAACATAAGCCACAACAATTGCAAGTCCACTAAGTATGAACACATAAATTAATTATATGACAAATCAAGCCAACTACATGGCAGATTAGTCGAAATTAAACTAGAATCTGACCGTACGAACCGTAGAATCAAGTACGTCTACAAGAACAAGGTAGGGGATCAAATCAATCAAGAACCAGGTTCGTGCAAACCGCGCGAACAGTAATATGACACAAAAAGGATCGGGACAGTTTAGGTAAAAGAGCAGTACCTCCTCGTCGTCACCCTCGACATCCTCCTGGAACTGAACGTTTGGGCCGAAATCATCGAAGGGGTCGAGGTCCGCGTCCAGCACCGGGTCTAGGAAGACCTCGCTGTGGTGGCCTGCAACGCCTTGCGGATCTTCGGCGGGAGCAACGGCGTTGCTATCCACCTTCTCCTCGACGGCCAGGACGCCCGTTTCGACCGAGGTCGAAGAATCAGACAAGCGAGAGGAGACGAGCGGCCCGGGTGCCCGGTGAAGCCTCACCCGCCGCGACGGCCACTACCGCAGAGGCATCCTCTGCGCGAGCGGCCGCCGATTGCTCCGCCTCGTACGCAAGACCTGTCTTCATGCTGCTGCGGTTGGAAACGAGGAAGTCGATGCCTCGGAGGTGCGGTGAGTTGATGGGAGGGGAGAGGACGAGCTCGCGAGAGACGATGAGGCCGATTATTTTATAGCCTCTGACTCTCTGTATCAGAATGGCATTAGTTGTGGACGCGACAGACGATGAGGCCGATTAGTTGTGTTACAAAATCGCGCAAATAAAATAGATCAAACAAAGAACAAGAACACAGATTTTTACGTGGAAAACCCAAACGGGGAAAACCACGAAACGCACGGCGGCGCTCTCACTATAATTGGAGGAGTATTACAATACACGAGAAGGCAGACCCTCTACGTGCTATCAATATGGAGAAACTCTCTCATCTATTCTATGACTACCTGGGACTATATATAGGGGCAAACAACTCTCTTTCTTGGTGGACATGAAATAGAGTTGTACTGTGCTACGTCTAGCACGTTTGGCACGCCGTAGTCCGTTAGGACTCCTTCCATAGTACAACAGGTAAACAGATTTCGGAGCATAATACAACAAACTCCACCTTGATCCGAAATCCCTTGCAACAGTCATAGATAGCATTCAACTCCTCAACTAAAGTCATCACAAGTAAACCTTGTGCCTTGAAACGTCCATAGGACTATTAAACTTCTCATGAAGTCAAATTGAGCAAATCGATCTTGGGTCGTCCAGAAAACAACACAGCTGTCAACAAAGCAGACATATGAACCTGGGCATCCTGAAAAACCCCAGCAAAAGTCTGAGTCTGTGCCACTGACCTCAAAGAAAAAACTGAAACTGCTCAATCATCAAATGCCATAAATCATCATATCTCCTGTGGTGCTTGAACGAGCGCATAGCTCATAGTGCAACATCTTCGTGCACATAACATTGTGAAGAACTCATCTCATGGAATCTGAACGTGCTACAAAACTGAAAGCACAAACCTCGGCAAACATACTCATGCAAGAGCATCTGGTATGAAGGACATCACGTACACCAAAAACTGCCAACTTAAAGGTTAATGAAAAATCCATGACATGGTCAAAACTTTCTCTGTAGAACAACTGTCGGATAAAGGAACCTCAACATGCAATGGAGCATCAACTCTGTAATAGACCCCTCTTGAAAGAGCATAGACAACTAAATTGCACTGAAACATACAGTACTAAATGTTGTAGTATCTAGCAGAAAACAATCTCCACTTGCACCTCAAATAATCCTCATCACGAACTTGAGTAAAAAAGCAAAACCTTCACATGCTAACAGCAAAAAAAACTCTGGAGAGCAAAGAATATAACGCTGGCTACCAACAGGTATAAAAGTTACCTCCTTTATTTAATTTTTTTCCTTGAATTGTGCTCATGTAATTGCAGCAGCATAACATCTGAAACTTGCATCCATAATATCTCCCAACAGGCTATAATTCACCAAACTCCACCTTGAACTGAAAACTATCAAAAACGATGATCATATCAGCGGCAAATCATCGAACATAGGTGGCGTAGAAATTCTTTTCTCCTTGCCAATCCAAACAGCAGTATGCTTATTTCCAAAATTATCCAGTGCATCCTCCAAATTGGCTTGCGCCAACAAACGCTCGAATATTCACTTGCCATAGAGAAAATCTTTGTGTCATAATACAACAGCTGAACACCGTACTTCATGATATCCATGAGTAGATAAAACTGAGATCAGAAAGTAGTACAAGCCATAGAAAAATTCTTTGTAGAACCAAATTGCAGAGCAAAAACTGATATAAACTGGACCTGGTACTGTCTCAGATCGACGTAGCAAACAGAGATGAAAGGAAATCTGAACTAGTACTGTTTTCAAGACTTTACGTAAAGTAGCACTAGTGCAGCAGCAAAATTAAATTCCTTTGATACCTCGGGGCTTGATCCGTAGATGATTGATCTGATGTGTATGTTGCTTCATGCGCGTGATGATTCACACGCACTAGTCGGAACGGCAGAGCTGCTGGCACTCGGCGACTTTGCCGAGCAGAAGGGATCAATGAATTCAAGCAACTTTAAAATATCCTGTCAGACTGTCAGACTGCAATGTTGATAAACGCAGCGAAGCAACATCATCTAATTCCAGTATACAGATGAAAAGTCGGTGGATTGGGGATGATGCAGAAAGATGGATCGCTTAAGGCAGCACACAAGACGCGGACCAAAAACTGCGTCAGATCTCGTAGATCCAATCTCACAAAACATAATCGTGACTCTACTTGGAGAATCTGCTTGATGCCGATGGTCTTCAGCTGCTGATCCAAACAAAACGCGGTGCGGTGCTGCCCCAGGAGCACAACGGAGAAATCTCCCAGGGCAGCGGATCGATCTTGAAACCTAATGCTCTGATACCACTTGTTACAAAATCGCGCAAATAAAATAGATCAAACGAAGAACAAGAACACATATTTTTACGTGGAAAACCCAAACGGGAAAAACCACGAAACGCACGGCGGCGCTCTCACTATAATTGGAGGAGTATTACAATACACGAGAAGACAGACCCTCTACGTGCTATCAATATGGAGAAACTCTCTCATCTATTCTATGACTACCTGGGACTATATATAGGGGCAAACAACTCTCTTTCTTGGTGGACACGAAATAGAGTTGTACTGTGCTACGTCTAGCACGTTTGGCACGCTGTAGTCCGTTAGGACTCCTTCCATAGTACAACAGGTAAACAGATTTCGGAGCACAATACAACAAGTTGTGAACGCGTGAAGTCGTGCATGTACTCGATTCTCACGTATACCAATACTTCCAAACGTCATAAGTAATTCACAATCATTCAGAATAATATGAGACCTTAACATTTTATTGTTTGTGTCAGATATTGTCCATGAAAAATAACATCCTTCAAAAAATAAATCCCCTATGCCAATCCGGTCATGCCCGTCTACTCCAACTAGCTTCCTCGAGTAATTTGTCACCTTACATTCTTAAAATGAACCAAAATTTGGCACAGGGGCATCACATGGAAAATGATGTTACCATTCTCTCTTCCCATTTTTGTTTGAATTTTTCAAAATTGTCATGCCCTAACGGAAAAAATGTATGTTCCTTCTATGAAGCATGTATCAGAATGGCATTACCAAAACCTGGGGGTGGCGGGGCACATGGTGGTGTGATGATACATCACATTTGGACCACACAACACAATTTGGACCAACCAAAAAAATTCAACCACCCTACACAAACCCTGGTCAAAACTAGTTTGACCAATATTACAAAAGTTGTACATAATTCAGAAACCGTCAGAAATATACGAATCATTCAGGAGTCAATACTGAAGACAAAGCAATTATGCCAAAAGACGAAGGCAGAGGAGGAACAGGTCTTGCTATATTGCACAACAAAGCCAAATTCAACTTTTCATCGATTCCAAAATTCTGGCTGCAATTAGCACACCCTGGTCTCCTGATGTCGCAATAGTTGGCTGCTGGGAGCGGAGACACTCGACTTCCTTCTTCAACTTATCGCACTCTTGCGAACTTTCAAGTACTTCGTCTCGAAATATTGCGCATGTTCAGCATGCAACTCCACTTCCTGTTGAAAACTTTCACAGTCACGGTTGCAATCACACTGACCAGCCTTGTCAGTGACCACACTCATCGGTGGCTGGGCGCGTAGTTCCTCGACTTCCTTCCTCAACTTCTTACACTCCGCGAGAACGTCTGAGTACCGTTTATCAAAAGAAGATTGCTCGGAACGGGCATTCTCCTCCGATATGGCACGATTTAAAATGCACCTGCCCACGAGGTGGCGGATTTTCTTATGAAGGATGGTGTTGTGGCCCTTGATCTGGTCCAGTTTCGCGGAGAATCGTGTTATCACATCCTGCATTGCAAATTCAACAGCAATGAAGTATGCAGAGTGCAGATGAGGGGGGAGAAATAAACAAATGGAGTGCCAACCTCTTCAATATGCCTGAGAGCTGCAAAGTCCTTGTCCATAGGAACCTCTTCAACTATGGAACCGCCATCCCTGGAAGAAAGACAGTTAAGTAGTTGGATCTGGCAGCCAGCAAGGAGGCGATGAAACTGCGGCACGGCAATGGAAACATACACGGCCGAAGATGCACACACGCGCACTGGCTGCTCCTCTCCCGGAGACTGAGCATTCGTCTCTGATTCTGCATTCAGGATACCAAACCTATGCAAGAGTTTGAGGTTTCTGTTCTGAAGGGTGGTGTTGTGGCCCTTTAATCTCATAATCCCTTCCTGCATGGAAAAATTCACCAGTAACGAATCAGGGATCCTTTTTCATTCAAAGGATATGAAAATCATAAGATTAGGAAAAGCATAGGATTTTGTATACATTAGAGAGGGTGTATGCGCTATTTTATGGGCTATTTTGGAATGTACAAAATGAAGTCGTGTTTAATAAACCCAAATCTCATCCCTTCTTGCAGGTTATCCCTATGATTATTCACTAGATCCGTATGTTTCTTATCTCCAGCCCGAGGATCAGCAGGATATCATGGAGTCTGGGTGCAACTGACTAGAGACAGCCGCACGGGATTTTTACGGCCAGGGTGGCTGGCAGTTTCCTCATAGAATTACTTACTGATGTGTTTTTGCCTTTTTGGCACCCGCTGTTTTCTATGTTTCGTTGGTGGATCTTTGTGTCGACTCTAGCTGATCCGTGAGAAGTTGTCATAATTTGTGTATGAACTGAAGAAAGCAATAAAGCAGCCATATACATCATTTTGATGCAGAGGCTGTGATATGTCCCCCATTTCGAAAAAAGGAACAAACATAGGATATATTTCTATAAATCAAACAACTAATGTAGGGAAGAACCCATAGGATCTAAATGCTACACAATTCTTATAGAAGTCCTACGAATTAAAGAAGCCCTCATGCAGTACGGAGATGAAGAAGAAGAAAAAAGCAATGGATATACTTCGTATATTATAGTGCATACATTATTAATGCTCTTGAGAGCTAACAAGTGCTCATCAAACAACGGGTCCTCGATAGCTAAGTACGAAGTGGATCCTGCGGTAGAAAGCACGAGCCTGGAACCGTCGGCCCCGGAAGATGATAGCCGGTTTAGTTGGCACCGCCTGCCAGCAAGGACTCAACGAAAATCCGGCATGGCGATGGAAACATACCCAGGAGCTTCGTACCCACCAGGTTGGCGAGAAACGAGCGATTTCTCAACTTGGGTAGGAATGGCGCTGAAACCAGCCGCCATGGAAGAAAGACGGTTAAATTGTTTGATCCGCTAGCCAGCCGTAAGGCGGAGAAACTTCGGCATGGCGATGGAAACATACCGGGAGCTACGTACCCACCATCTTGGCGAAACACGGTCGATTTCTCGGCATCGGTAGGAAGGGCGACACTTGAACGGGCGGCCCTGGAAGAAAGACGGTCAAATAGCTGGTTCTCCCGGGTAAAAAAATAGTTGGATCTGTTTGCCTTGCTGTAATCTGCGTTCATGGGGGCAAAGAAAGCACATGGCGATAAAAACCTACCAGGACTCTTGCTGGATTACTCTGCCCTGACCCAACAAGCCCGAAGCAGACTGAGCTTGCGATGGAAGCGCAGACTGAGCTTGCGATGGAAGCGCAGACTGAGCTTGCGATGGAAGCGCAGACATGCCTGTCCGCCGGCGCCGCTGGTACACATTCAAAGTCGGAGTTTGCAGGACTTTCAGCGGGATGGATTTCACCGCGGATTTAGTCTCATACAACAACGCCTCCTTCCTCTTCTTACACTTCTTCATGTTCTTCTTAGACAACTTGTTGAACGATGGATGAATCGCTGGAGGAAGAAGGAAGGGACAAGCAGGTGGGGATAGAAGGGGTCGGTGTAGAGCTCTCCGGGGAGGGTTCCCGGGGAGGAGGATGAAAACTGGAACGAACAGGACAGGGATGGGACTGGGCAATCTTGTCCGTCCATCCAAAATCAAAGGGCGGGAGCACATAAGACTTTGGGCCATTGACAGGCTGGTCCTGCCACAGGCGGACCCCAAGTTTCAGCGATTCAATGTCAGTGAAAAGAATCTTGTTCGGGGTCGGCCGCGGAAGCCAAATCTCTGTGTCCCAAAGTCTACTAGTAGTCTACTCCTATATAGGTATAGCTGCATAGCCATCATACCATTGCATTGATCGAGCTGTACGCCTTTACCACTCTGATTCAGGTCCAAAATATTAGTGTTCTCTTGTCAAATCAAAGGCCATGTCAGTTTGACGAAATGGACGTTCTTTAACTCACAAACTACTCCAAGGACATCATTTACGGACTACTCAGTTCGGCAAAAAGATTCTTGAAGCCATGTACATATTTTCTGGATCGATTTAGTAATTTGCTACAACTGTAATATTATTTCCAATTTTCAGCAATTTATTTGAATTTTAGGATTTTACTTATAAATTTCGCTAATTGACATGTGTAGGAAAGATAGAAAACAACTAGTGT